>NC_133527.1:111535136-111835136 GCF_048544455.1 Silene latifolia | reverse complement strand
GTTTGATGACCAACTTGGAAAATTCATGGAAATTGTGAAAAATTTAGAAGTCTCGATTCCTTTCACGGAATTGATCAATCACGTTCCGGCGTATGCAAAGTACATGAAGGACATCCTTACGAAGAAGAAATCAATCCGGAAGATTGAGACTATTGCCTTCACTAAGGTGAGTAGTGCCATCCTTCAAGGGAGTTCACCTCCAAAACTCAAGGATCCGGGAAGTTTCTCCATTCCATGCACTATTGGTGACACTACAATCAACAAAGCTTTATGTGACCTTGGGGCAAGTGTTAGTGTCATGCCATATTCGGTTAGCAAGAGGCTAGGAATGGGAGAACTCAAATTTACCAACATCACGCTTCAAATGGCGGATACATCAACAAAGACACCTTTAGGGGTATGGGAAGATGTTCCCGTGAGAATTGGAAAATTCTTCATCCCGGTGGATTTTCTCACTGTTGACATGGAAGAAGACTCCAACATTCCTATTATCTTAGGAAGACCTTTCTTGCACACCGCGGGAGCGGTGATCGATGTAAAGCATGGAGAACTCACCCTTGAAGTGGGAGATGAAACCATCACTTTCAATCCTGACAAGACCATGAGAGCTCCCCGATTGCATGAGCCATGTTTTATGATTGATCACTATAGCCGGAAGGATGATAGGAAGAAGTTGGGATTTCAATGGAAAAAGAAAATGGATGATGCTCCATCAAAAGAGCAAGGAAATAACAACAATGAGAGCTTGAAAAGCTCACCCATGACAAGTGAAGAAGATGGCCCCATTGGCCAAGACAAGAAAGAAAGAGAGTTGTCTCTATCAACTCAAGAAACTTTCAATGATCAAGTAGACGAAGTTTACGGTCTTTGGGATGATGAGTCCGAAGGGATATTCAATCCCTATATTGGTAATGCTATGAACCTAAAATGTTATATTACTAAAATTGATTATTGTTTATGAAACAATTAAGATAAGAATGAATGGTTAATTGTAATTACAAAATGTTGTGAATTATAATAACATGAACCATTTTATACACAAGTAATTAAGAATTACTAGATATTTTGTTAAATGTAATTTAATTAATTTAAATAAGGGATATTTAATTATTAAGTATTGTGGACACGGGTGGCCCACGGGGCGCTTGGGAACAAGCGTTTGCATTTGTGGAGTCGCCACCAATGTTTATGGAAAATTGGAACCGTTCGAATACCTTGTGTCATGTCAAGACACAAAGTAGTGACATGAACACTAAGAACTCGTTACCCTTAGCATTATATGTCTAGAATGACTCTCGTGGATGCCAATGAACATGGATGTTCACAGAGATCTGGAGTAAGGGGTGAGGGTACGTATTAGGAAGTCCTTTTACTGAACACCTAATCCCGCTTGCCTCGATAACGGCCTCTACTAATGATTAGGGAAATTATTCATATTTGATATGTTGTCGATTGTATGCATGCATTGCAACATCTAATGTTTTAGTCCTAGCATGTGAGATTAGACTATGTCGGTAAACAAAGAATTGAGTAATTAATTATGTCGAAGTTGGAATTTAGATTAATTTATATGTGAAAAACCAAGTAAATAAATCAGACAAAAATAAATAATAGTAAATAAATAACGATAATTAAAATTACAATAAATTACAATGATATAATTGATTTACGTCAAAAATATACTTAAGACGGAAGATTTGAGAAAAATAAAGGAAAATAAATACGGTTAGAAAATATGGACAGATTAAGGGTAATATTATGACTAATAGTCGATTAATTACGTAACTAAAGGATTTAGGTCAAACAAGAACGGAAGTTCAGAGACAGAACTCATCCCGGAATAGGCGCAGCATTGCTGCGTCCCTTGGAAGAGGCGCAGTTTTCACTGCGTCTGTTCCTGAGGTGACCTCTGGCTGTGAAGTCAGAACTGCGAGTTGTTAATATTCGTTGGTGTATTTAAAGGTTAATTATCGATATTTGACTCAAGTGAAAATGATTTAGCATATTAATTATGTACAAGACCGTCATAAAAGCGATAAACACAAATTAGAACGGATTACAACTAATTAAAACGAGTTAAGAACGAATTATAAACGAGTTAGAACTAACTAGGTTTAATTATGGAGATAGAAACGAACTGAAAGATATGATAAACTGGAAATAAACATCTACAAAAGTCGAATTCTAGAGACCTGATATGAACAAATCGAATCTCCAAAACCCGGGTTTGATTTAATGACGAAAACCCGCAAATATCGATTATTAGGGATTTAAGTCGGAAATAAAGCATGATAAATATTAAGAATGTATTAAAATTTATTATGTATGAATGAAAGAAAGAAATTAAGACATTAAAACAAAAAGGAACGAAATCAACACGGAACCGAGGAAGAAGAAGAAGAAGAAGAAGAGCATGAACTGCGGCAGCCTCTGGAAGAGGCGCAGCAGTTGCTGCGTTTCTTCTCGACGTTTGGTTACTGCTGATCCGTAAAAGCAGTTTAATAAAAGGGTTTTATAAGTCGGTTTTAAACATATTTTTGACGTAAATCTTACATTAATTGGTACAAAAAGAAATAAAATAAAAAAAGATGGGATTTACACCCTCTGACTTACATGTTTGACGAAACGAGATTAACTAAGTTAACGTTTTAGTGATTGCTCGACTCGAATGTATGAAGAAAGTGCCCTCATAAGAGGATTTAGTTTAAGTTGATTGATGTGTAGTGGTCAAATTGGTCGGTCATGCAACGTGACTGGTACTCAGAATGATCGGAGCTTACGTGGTCGATTGATCAAGCACGTAGACGTCAAAAGCTTAGAGCACGGTCTTAGAATGCAAAGGGAGAAGAGAAGGGCGGACACTCGCGTGAAAAATATGTGGAACGAAGGTCCCTATTTATACTAAAAAATATGGAGAGTTATGGAATGACTCAAACTTTGGAAACAAATCACGAAAAAATCTGAAAACAGGCAGAAATGAGCTGGGAAAGAGGCGCAGCAGCTGCTGCGACCCTTGGAAGAGGCGCAGCATTTGCTGCATCATTTCCCCAGTGGTTTCCTCTTGCAGAAGAAAGAATTCCGCATTTCTTTTATGGGATTGCGGTGGATCTCTACTTCCTTATTTCTTAAAATAAGATTTTTGGGATATATTTTGCCAAAAGATATAAAATTAATTTATGGAATAAGAATCCGGAATATTCTAGGACATTCCGACTCGGCATTTTAATCGGTTTATTAGAAAATGAAGCGGTTTTTGACCGGGCTCCAAATGAACTCTAATTACTGTCAAAACGACCGTATCGGCGCGTAAATGACAACCAAGGGGTAGACACAAGTATTTGTGCTATCACTTGACGATAAACTTGTTGGAATTCATTATTCACATATTCAATATGTTATGAAATGAGATTAATGAATCCCAACAAGTGGTATCAGAGCACAAGGTTGTTGCATGCAAAATCGGGTTTGTTTTTCCGAGTTAATTAGTTAACAAATAAAACTTGTTATTTAGGATTTATGAAGATAAATCACGAAATAATTTTGCATGTAAAGTTTCTGGTCCTAAATGGATTTTAGGTCATATGGGATGATTTATGGATTTTATTGTTCATTACATATATTATTGGCATTAAAATGTGATTTTTATGAGAAAAATGTCAATTTTGGATGAAAAATAGTTAAACTTCGAAATTTTCAGTGATTTTTAGATATGATTTCAGAAATATAATCTACTGGTTGCATGTTAAATTTCGTGTAAAATAAAGTCATTTTGCATAAAATTTGAATTTTATAAGCTAAAGTTGAATTTAAATGGGTTATTAGGTTAATATAAGTTAAATTTCGAATCTGGTCATGAAAATTTTATATGTTGTCACATGCATTTTTACTCAGTGTGTGTAAAAATTTTAGATGGATTGGACTCCTTTTGCATGATTTATGAATTTTTGAGTAAAAATTCAATAAATAGTGACTTAAATTAGCCTATAATGCTAAAACATATTTCATGACTTAAGAAAAACATCCTATGTTGCTTATTTATCCCACTTATCATATCTAAAATTGAAAAGTTGATTAAATTATTTTTCTTATGCTTTAATGACTTATCGTATATTATGAATGTCATGGAATTATTCCAGAATGTTCAAGAGTTTAAATTTAAAATTTTGAAGTTATTTGAAATTATTTTAATTTAATTTGGAGTTTTTAATATATATTTTGAGTCCAAATGAACAATATTAGAAATTCAAGTTGAATTATTGTCAAAATTTTTGTGAAGACTAAATTTTGAGTCCTAAAAGGTTAGGGTAATTAACTTGAACATAAATGTGATTTATGAAATGTTTCATGATTTTAATAGTTAATAATCAATCAAATCCATAAAAACGAGAAAAATATACGATATTAGCTCTTTAAAGGCGATTTGGCATAAAATTAAGCATGTTCATACATATTTTAATGCTGAATTTTATTTATGGCCTTAGTTTTTAATTAGTATTACCCGGAATGGATGGAAATATCGATTCGGTTGTAACTATTGTGATCTCGTATCACCGTTTTGTAATTTAATAGATTTAATTTTTATTACAAATGTATAATAGGAAATTATGTAATTTTTAATTATTACTTGTAATTCCGGAGATCCTTGAAGACGGTGCCATTTGGAGAGGCGTTCCGACAAGACGGTGTTGCCTTGGAATGCATGCCATGTGAAGTTCAAGGGAACAATGGAGTTGGTTTCCGAATTTGTAATAGTTAATTAAATTTTCTTTTAGAAAGGCCATACTAGGATTTTATGTTTTATGTTTAGCATTTATTTATATGTTTGCATGCATCGCTAAATCGCCATAACTAAACATGCATTTTATTTTATCGAGTCATCGACCGTGTCAATTATAATTATCGTAGTTCACCGCTTTAGTTCACTCAAAACGTGATAGATAATAAACTGACAAGACCTCTCACTAAATAATAATTGAGAATTAGCCTTACCAAATAGTAGAAACCATGAATCCCAATTTCATAAGGAAGTAGGCTCGGCTCACCGGGGCGCTAAACTTGTTACGTTGGATAAGTGGGTAGTAAAAAGTTATTACATCGAAATTTGGATTGAGCTCAACGGAAGTATTCGTGACCGTAGTCGCATGTGTTCCGGGCTAAAGATAAATATTAGAGTAATTTTATCGACTGAGAGTTCTAGAAGTACAATCGATTAAAGAGTTAATCCACCTAGTTATATTGATAAGGGATGAATCGGCTCATCGTGCCCGAGTTAATATGAATTTGGATCTCGGGATCATTTATAATAGTTGGGTGGAGGTCACTATATAAATGTTTAAAACTTGTTAAAAATGTTTGCATGTTTGATCAAATGACAAATGTTAATATTTCCTTTACCTCCATATTTTTAGTTTATATATCGCAGTGGATCCTACTAATGCAACAACACCTATTATAATTGAGACTTGTCATAACTTATTTGAAGAGATTTGCTCCAACCACAATCTCGATACTACTAGAGAGCTTCATTTTGGGATCGGTTCCGATGAAAACCTTAATTTCATTACTTCCACCATACCTCCTACTTTGACTAGATCTTTTGTGAATGTGTCTCGGGAAGACCATCTCGCTAAATCTATGAGATCCTTATCTTTGGAAGAAAGGGATGCCGAAACTAGTGGGAGTTCTAGCAAGCAAGCTCTTGCAACTAAAGGAAAGTGGTTCAAAAGGAAGGGAAATAAAGGTAGAAGATTCAACAATGGAAACAAGAGGGCTAGTGGGACTACCAAAGGAGCCAAAGTTGATGATGAATGTCATTATTGTCATGGCATAGAACATTGGATGAGGAATTGACCCATATATTTTGAAAATATTAGGGATGGACTTGTTATTCCACTAGGTAAAATTCCTTCTGAAATTTATGTTATTGATGTAAATTTTACTTCCACCACAACGTGGGTATTAGATACCGGTTGCGGTTCTCACCTTTGTAATCATTTACAGAGGCTATGAAACGTGGAAAAGCTGAGCAAGGGCGATGTTGATCTCCATCTTGGGAATGGAGCTAGCGTAGCGGCTACTTTGAAGGGAACTTATGTGCTTGTTTTAGCAAATGGATTTGAGTTGTATTTGCATAATTGTTTTTATGTACCTTTTCTTTCTAAGAACATTATTTTTTAATTGCTATGTTAGACATAGAGGGTTTTAATTTTGCCATTAAAAACAATTGTTGTATTATTTCAAGAAATGACTTGGTCATAGGCCTAGGCTCTTCTATTAATGGCATTTATGTTCTAGAAACTTCTAATCCAAGTAAAGAAATCTATAATATACAATCGAAGAAACTCAAATTAAGTGATCCAAATCAATCATACATTTGGCATTGTCGATTGGGTCATAACAACGAGAATCGCATCAAAAGATTAGTTTCCACTAATGTTATTAAACCATTTGATTTTCAATCATACGGTATATGCGAATCATGCCTCCTAGGAAAAATGACTCGTAATCCTTTTAGTGGTAAAGAGACTCGAGCTAGTGAACTATTGGGACTTATACATACCGATGTATGTGGACCAATGACTATCACCGCTAGGGGAAATTATGATTACTTCATAACCTTCACCGATGATTTAAGTAGATATGGGTATATCTACTTAATGAAGTATAAGAGTGAAGCTTTTAAGAAATTTAAAGAATTTCAAAATGAAGTAGAAAACCAATTGAACAAAAGGATAAAGGCACTACGATCCAATCGTGGTGGAGAGTATCTTAGTAATGAATTTGATTCACACTTGAAAGGTTGTCGCATTGTGTCACAACTCACTCCACTCGGTACACCACAACTTAATGGTGTTGCCGAAAGGAGAAATCGAACCCTACTAGATATGGTTCGATCCATGATGAGTCAAACCGAGTTACCCGACTCATTTTGGGGATTTTCAATCCAAACCGCAATCAAATCATTAAATAATAGTCCAACAAAGGCAACCGAAAAGACTCCATTTGAGATGTGGAAAGGAAGGGTTCCTAATATATCCTATAGGAAGATTTGGGGATGTAATGCTTACGTCAAGGCAAAGACCAACAATAAGCTTGCCCCACGATCCGAAAAATGCATCTTTGTAGGTTACCCCATTACCTCCCGAGGATATTTCTTCTACAAACCTTAAGAAAACAAAGTGTTTGTGTCTAGTATGGCTGTCTTCTTAGAAAGTGAGTTTATTTCTAAGAGACAGAGTGGGAGAAATTTTGAACTTGATGAAGTTCAAGAGCCACAAACCGAAGTAGAGACGCAAGAAGACGTTTCTTCGTTGACTAATTCTGTTGTTATTCCTCAACCGAGGAGGTCGGGTCGAGTTTCTCACCATCCTGATAGATATGTTGGACTTATTGAAGAGTATGGGACCCTCGATGTGTTACTTTTAGAAAGTGACGAACCCGCCACCTACAAAGCTACAATCTCTAGTCCCAATTCAGCTTTATGGTTGAAGCCATGAAATCTGAAATGAGTTCTATGCATGAAAATCAAGTATGGAACTTGGTGGATTTGCCAGAAGGGGCAAGACCTCTTCAGTGCAAATGGATCTTCAAAGTAAAGAATGGCATAGAAGGACATGATGATGTCTACAAGGCTAGGCTAGTGGCAAAAGGTTTTACTCAAGTTCATGGTCTTCACTATGACGAAACCTTTGCCCCCGTGGCTGTGATAAGATCAATTCGGATACTGTGAGCAATCGCCGCATTTCATGACTATGAAATATGGCAAATGGATGTCAAGACCGCTTTTCTGAATGGGCATTTAGAAGAGGAGGTGTACATGATATAACCCGAAGGTTTTGTGGATCCTAAAAATCCTAACAAAGTATGCAAGCTTAAGAGATCCATTTATTGTCTTAAGCAAGCATCAAGAAGTTGGAACCATCGATTTATTCATGTCATAAAAGAAAATGGTTTTACTCGAAGTATTGAGGAACCATGTTTATACATGAAGTTTAGTGGGAGCAATGTTGTGTTCCTAATAGTGTATGTGGATGACATACTACTTATTGGAAGTGACATTCCTATGTTGTGTTCCGTCAAGGAGTGGCTAGGAAATCATTTCCAAATGAAGGATTTAGGAGAAGCACAACGCATATTAGGTATCCGGATCTAGAGAGATAGACCCAAAAGGATATTGGCATTAAGTCAAAAATCTTATGTTGATAAGATTCTTCGACGCTTCAGCATGGACCAATCCAAAAGAGGCTTGGTTCCTATGGTTAGTGGGACCATATTGAGGAAGTCTCAATCACCCACCGAACCCAAAGATGTTGAACTCATGAAGTTGATCCCTTATGCTTCCGCCGTTGGATCAATCATGTATGCCATGATATGCACTCGTCCAGAGGTCTCGTATGCTTTGAGCATGACGAGTAGATATCAAGGAAATCCAGGTGAGAGTCACTGGATTTCCGTCAAGAACATCCTTAAGTACTTGCGAAGGAATAAGGATTCTGTCTTAATGTTTGGAGGTGACTCCGAGCTCTGTGTTAAGGGTTACACGGACTCCAGTTTTCAAACAGATAGAGATGACATGAAATCACAAGCTGGATTTGTTTTCATGCTCAATGGTGGTGTCAGAGTGGAGAAGCTTCAAGGAAGTCAGAATGGCTGCGGATTATACAACGGAGGCTGAGTACATAGCAGCATCAGAAGCTGCCAAGGAAGCTATGTGGATCAGGCAATTCTTGGAAGGGCAAAAGGTAGCACCTACCGCCAATGATCCCATTACTCTCTATTGTGACAACAATGCGACAATCTTCCACGCTAAAGAGCCCATGTCTAGTAATAGATCTAGACATGTACTTAGAAAATTCCATGTAATTAGAGATTTCATCGAAAGGAAGGAAATTGCGATTTTTAAGGTTAAGATGGATGATAACATTGCTGATCCGCTCACCAAGCCTTTATCGCAGGCTAAACATGATGGATATGTTGTGTCCATGGGACTTAAATGCATGCCAGTTTTATGTTAGATTTTGATATAAAATAAAAGAGTTGTTTTATTTGTTCATATGCATAATCACATTTGTCTTTTAATTTTTCATTACTTTGTCATATTCAAATGGATTGTAAAGACAAGTTTGAACCCTATTAAAGTGAACTAAATTGACATAGTAATCGCCCATAGTCACTTGTATGAGGTGACGTCTCGAAGTGACTAGAGTCTGATGCGATTGATGGCAAGTTCAAGTGCCATAGAGTCATAAGAGATGACTAGTCGATCACATAGGCAGATGGTTTAGAACACTCTGTCGGGCCTAATGACCGCTTATGGAGTTCTGGCAAATTATATGGCATGGTCGTGGCAAGAGCTACTATAGTATTCTAATGAGTCGATTCGTTTGACTAAAGACTGTTCGCTCAAGGTGGCACATTTTCAGAGTAACTTTGATTTATGTTCCTACGACCTTCGTAAATGGGGTTAAAAGGGCTTATTTTGGGTTATGATGATGTGGGTTAATATCCGTATAATACCCTTTAAATTTAGGACTATAACGTAAATTTAACATGCGAATATCGTCATAAAACATAAATACATTATAGAAACGATAAGGAATTAGAATCAACCTCGGGTCCTTATAGTGCGGCGTAAAGAACAGAAATCAAACGAGATTCCCTCCTAATTGTTGCACCCAAGACTTGTCCGAGATATGCCCTTGTGCTAGAACGTGTTCTCCGATTGCCTTGCAATATTGGGAGAACTTGTTGTGAGGTTTTCAAGATGTGAGATCTGAGTTTCAGAGAGAAAGTGTCTCCAAAACCCTAGTTTTCTGTAAAATGAAATGTCTAGGTCAAAAGGAGAGGGAGTCTCTCCTTTTGTTAACCTCGGCCAGCCGTGGGTTTGCATGGGGAAGTGGGCTTCCACTTCCTCTTAATTTTACCTCGTGGTCCGGCTCATAAATTGCTAAATGTATATGACGCGGTTTATTATAAATCGTCATCGGTTATCGGCTATTAAAACATCAACTAATAACACGGGTTAGTTGAAGTATTAATACATGTCCGACAAAGACAATATTGTATAATTAATTCAATATACATTAATTAAATATAAAACGCTTATATTTAATTTTACGAATTAACTGGTTAATTCGCCTTAGCCCATGATATTTAATCCGTATTAAATATAATATCTCAACATCACATTTTGACTAATTACTAGTCAAATAACTCGGACTAACTGGTTAGTCAATTTTGGCATCTACATGATTTGTATTTTCATACCGTCACATCTCTCGAACGTATCCTATAGGTGTGACTTTTAGGGACCAGTTGATCACCGCCATCTGTATGACAATAACGTCAAACTTATCTAGCAAGCCAACCGTTATTGATAAACGTGGATCAACTGATAATAATACCAAAAGTATGCCCTTTGATCTTTTTAGAGGTTTATAAGTCCTTGCACTAACTGTTAAGGACACCAACCCCAACAAGCTCCCACTTGTCCGTACAAGTGTATGTGCAATGACGTTATCCGCACTAACTGGAGGACACAAGCTCCAACAAACTCCCACTTGTCCGTACAAGTGTATGTGCGATAACCGATTCTCATATTCATTTAAAATTTCTCCCACTCAATGTAAAACAATTTGCAGATCCGGATCCACAAAGGTCGTATTTTACAATCGATCTGTATCAAGAGTGGTTTCCCCGACTAGAGAGTAACTTAACTGATAAAACGAATCCGTATTCGAGCATGGCCATGCATTTCGATTCTGACTCCTCGAGTGGCCCTTAGAAATATCGAGTACCTGATAAAGGCTGAATATTTCCTTCAACTCGAACTCCTTCCGATCTAAGCACAGCATGAAATGACCCAGAAAAAATCTACTTGGCCCCCTGTTACGGATGACCGTGAGAAAGAAACCAAAGTCACCCAAAATCTGTCTTAGTCTCAAGAGACAGTCGATAGTCAAAAGAATCGACTCTTAGGATCACCATGGAAGTCCTATCCACGACCGGGCAACGAATGTTATAAAACATTTAGGACTCCACGTCGATGTCACAATGGTGTCCTACGAAATATCCGTATAAATCGCCTTTGTGATTGGTCAGTCAACCGGTTGACTTATGGCTCGTTGAACCCACCATCAACCAACGTCACAAAATAATTGCCAGAGTTATCAGCTCATGTGGGCAATTAAGGACTAAAAAGATATGATGTTTGTTCAGTTCACTTTGCGGTGTTCAAAATTGTCGTACAATTCCACATGAAAAACAAAATATATATATAAAAATTATCAAAACGATGATGTCGTATAGAGTACAAAAGAGAATGAATCTAATCCATAAAAGAGTACTACAACTTAGGAACACGTTTAATTCCCATGGAATTTACATGCCCTTCATGCTTATCTTGTCGTAATGCTTTAGTGAGAGGATCTGCTATGTTATCATCTGTAGCAATCTTTTCTATCACTACTTCCTTTTGCTCCACGTAATCCCGGATTAGATGAGCTTTCCGTTGCACATGTCTAGACTTGTTGCTAGACTTTGGCTCCTTAGCTTGGAAGATGGCACCACTATTGTCGCAATAGATGGTGATCGGGTCATTCGAACTAGGCACTACAGAGAGCCCATGTAAGAATTGACGCATCCATATCGCTTCCTTTGTAGCTTCAGACGCGGCATAGTACTCGGACTCGATCGTAGAATCTCTTTGTAACAGTTTGTTTCGAACTCTTCCGGTGATGCAGCGCCATTAAGAGTAAAAACGAATCCAGACTGAGATTTCGAATCATCTCGATCCGTTTGGAAGCTAGCATCTGCGTAACCGGTTGCGCATAGCTTTTGAGAGCCTCCATAAGTCAATGCCCAATCTTTAGTCCTCCGTAGGTACTTAAGAATGTTCTTGACAGCCAGCCAATGTGGTTCACCTGGATCTTTGTTGGAATCGAATTGTCATACTCAATGCATATGCCACGTCCGGACGTGTGCATATCATGGCATACATGATTGATCCTATAGCCGAAGCATAAGGAATCCGTGTCATGCGCTCTTTCTCTTCCGGTGTCTCTGGTGCCCGAGACGGCTCAAATGCACCCCTGGAGCCATAGGAAGGAACCCCTTCTTGGAGTTAGTCATACTGAATCTCTCTAGGACTTTGTCTATGTAAGACTCCTGAGTGAGAGATAACATCCGTCGTGATCTATCTCGATAGATACGGATGCCTAGAATTCTTTGTGCCTCTCCCAGATCTTTCATCTGGAAATGGTTTTTCAACCATACTTTCACCGAAGTTAAGAGAGGTATGTCATTCCCAATCAGGAGTATGTCGTCAACATACAATATTAGGAAGACAATCTTGCTCCCACTCGACTTGATATATAGACATGGTTCCTCGACCGATCGAGTAAATCCATTTTCTTTAATCACTTGGTCGAAGCGATGATTCCAACTCCTTGATGCTTGCTTAAGTCCATAAATGGAACGCTTAAGCTTGCACACTTTTTAGGATGTCTTGGATCAATGAAACCTTCGGGTTGTACCATGTACAACTCTTCCTCCAAAAAGCCGTTTAAGAAGGCGGTTTTCACATCCATTTGCCAAATTTCATAGTCATGAAAAGCGGCGATCGCTAAGATAATCCGAATGGAACGCAGCATGACTACGGGTGCAAAAATCTCATCGTAGTGCAAACCTGACACTTGGGTGAAACCTTTAGCAACAAGTCGTGCTTTGTAGATATCTTGTTGACCTTCCACAGAATGCTTTATCTTGTAAAGCCATTTGCATTGAAGGGGACGAACCTTAGCAGGTAAGTCAACAAGATCCCACACGTTGTTCTCATACATGGAGTTCATCTCGGATTGCATGGCCTCAAGCCATAGCTTTGAGTCAGAACTAGTCATGGCACCTTTATAGGTTGCGGGTTCACTAGTCGTTAAGAGTAGAACGTCGTCTATATCATGTTCCTCGACCATACCAATGTATCATGCGGAGGAATAGAGACTCTTCCCGACCTCCTAGGTTCCTCAGGAATATTCACCGCAGCCGGGATTGAAGGAATAGGTTCCTCCAATGGTTTCTCGGTGTTTGGTTCTGGAATCTCCGACAGGTCGAAGGTTCTATCACTCTTTGCATTCTCGAGAAATTCCTTCTCTAAGAATGTCGCACTAGCCGCAACAAAAACGCGTTGTTCGGTTGGCGAATAGAAGTAATGACCAAGTGTTCCTTTAGGATAACCTATAAAGTATGTCTTGACCGATCGCAGGCCGAGCTTATCCTCGTGTCTCCATTTGACATAAGCCTCGCAGCCCCAAACCCGTATAAAGGACAAGTTAGGGACCGTTCCTTTCCATAGTTCATATGGAGTCTTGTCATGACTTTAGACGGACTTCGGTTAAGTATTAGAGCGGCGACGAGAAGAGCATAACCCCATAACGAATCGGGTAAAACCGTGTGACTCATCATGGATCGAACCATATCAAGTAGTGTTCGATTTCTCCGTTCGGACACACCATTCAATTGAGGTGTTCGGTGGAGTTAAGCGTAAGGCAATCCCACGAGTCTTTGAGGTGTTGATCAAACTCGTGAGAAAGATACTCGCCACCACGATCCGAACGTAGTGTTTTAATCTTTCTACCTAATAGGTTCTGTACCCTATTTTGGTATTCCTTGAATTTCTCAAAGGATTCACTTTTGTGCTTCATTAAGTAGACATAGCCATATCTACTCAAATCGTCCGTGAAAGTGATGAAATATCTATAGCCTTCTCGTGCGGTGATTGACATAGGGCCACATACATCCGTGTGTATGAGTCCTAATAGGTCAGCAGCGCGCATTCCAACACCTTTGAAGGAAATACGAGTCATCTTACCGATGAGACATGATTCACACGTGCCAAATGATTGAAAATCAAAGGCCGAGATAGCTCCATGTTTGATGAGCTGTTTTACGCGTTTCTCATTAATGTGTCCCATACGGCAGTGCCATAGATATGTTTGATCTTTGTCACCAACCTTTAACCTTTTATTCATTACGTGTAATATTTCCGTGGTCTGATCTAAAACATAAATTCCGTTCATGGAGACTGCCTTGCCGTAAATCATATCGTGTAATGAGAAAATGCAAGTATTATTTTCTATTACAAATGAAAAACCAAGTTTATCAAGTGCGTAAACTGAAATAATGTTTTTCGAAAGACTGGGTACATAATAGCAATCATATAATGACAACTCAAATCCGCTAGGAAGCTGGATCACATATGTCCCCTTGGAGATGGTAGCTACTCTTGCTCCATTCCCAACACGCAGGTCCACCTCACCCTTTACGAGGGGTTCGATGTTTCGGAGCCCCTGCACATGATTACACAGATGAGAACCACAACCAGTATCAAGTACCCAAGTTCCGTAACTTGCGTGGTTAATCTCAACCATATGAATAAAAGTAGAAGAAGAAGACATACCAACAGGTTTAACACGACCTGCTTTTAAGTCCTCATGATAAACAGAACATGTGCGTCTCCAATGCCCAGTCATGTGGCAGTGATGGCATTCCATGTTATCTTTCTTGCTCTTTGTCGCGCCTGATGAGTTACTCGACTCACCAGGACCACTCTTACCTGAGCCCGACTTCTTGAACTTCGCCTTACCTACTGCTAGGTTTGCCTGAGCTTTGCCCTTACCCTTTCCTTTATTTGACACAACGAGAACATCCTGTTTCATGATCCCACTGGACTTCATGTCCTTCTCGGTCTGTACGAGAAGGGAGTGCAGTTCATGGGGAGTTTTCTTCAAATCATTCATATAGTAATTCGCTCTAAATTGCGAATAACCATCGTGGAGTGAGTGAAGTATGCGGTCGATAACAATGTTCTCGCTGATGTTGCAGTTAAAGGTCTCCAGTTTCTCGACATTCTCAATCATGCTGAGAATGTGTGGGCTAACCGGTTGGCCCTTCTGGAGTCTCGCATCAAAGAAGCGAGTGGTATGCTCATAAGTCACGATTCTCGGTGCTTTTGAGAATTCCTTGGTGAGCGTGGTGAAAATCTTGTTTGCACCATGGGCTATGAAGCGTTTCTGCAAATTGAGTTCCATTGCAAAAATGAGTACGTTTTTAATCGCACCCGCTTCCATACAGAAATCATTAAACTTGGTGATTTCAGCAGCTCTAGCCGTGGGACCTGGGTTTGCCGGGATGGGCTCTAATAGATATTTGAGCTTCCCGTCGCAGCAGCGAGCATTCCGTAATGCCGCCTCCCGGTCCGCGAAGTTGGATCCATCATTCTTGATCGAGTAGACCGATTCATCGATTCATGAAGATCCTAAGCCAGGACTCACGGTCCAATGTGGCACTTGGCATTGGGTTATCAGTAGAACCAGCCATTTGTTGTTTAGCAGTTTAAAAACGTGATCTACACTGAAAAAGAAAGAAAAACAAAACGAAATAAGCAACTCATCGAGGTGATTTAAGTCTATTTTAAAATTCATTTTAAACATGTAGACTCTTGCACTTGCATAATTGATCTCCCTCAAGAATGATACAAGTGATCCCAAGACTCAATTTCTGTAAATTGATAAGCCAACTGTTTAGCTAATTCTTCCGGAAGAACTCTTGGTCGATAGATTTCCGTAAATCCTATCTATAGTCCACCATAGTCACAGGATCGTACGAGTGACCATAGTGTTGAGATAAAATAGGTCAATCGGTTCCAACTTACCCGACTTAGAAGGGGTCATATTATGCCTACCGACGAAGAAGGGACTCATTGGAGTTTGACCTATAAAGACCGTTCTCAATTTTAGTTTATACGAGGAAGATCCCATCAACAAAATTATAATTCATTTTAAGTGAACGAATAACTAGCGTCTGTCGTGAATGAATTTATTTGGATGATGGCTTTAAAACGTGTGACATGAGAATGTCAATGAAAACTAACTCGTGACCTCTATATGTGTCAGTCTTCATGCAATTACTAGGTGGTTTGGTTTTTATGCGGAATATGATGCATATTATCGTTACGAAAAATAAAAATTGAATGCAATACGTAAATAAAAATTTCCTAGTGTGGCCTATCCTAGTATAAGAACATAATACAACTTTGGAATCCACCGATGGACCCGAAAAGCTTGTCTTGATGTTCCATCTTGATCCAAGTAGCGGGAGTGAGCATCCGGTCTCCATCTTTGGTCTTCTCAAAAATTACAATTAAAATTACAAAATATAAACCTATTTACATTCTAATTAAAAACTGTAATTACAAGTGAAAAATCCAAAACGAAGATACAAGATCTCAAAATACAACCAAGACCGTGTTCCATCATTACGGTAACACGTTCTACTAAGGCCACACTAAGTTACAACCGTTTGTAAAATTAAATACGTAATAAAAGGGCATTCACGGCATTCAAAAATTAACGATAAATAAAATGCATCAACTAAAAACAAATTCATTCGTGACATAATTCCGTAATTATGTTAAATTTATCCAAACCACCTTTTAATGATCAAAATTCATGTGATAAAACCGCTTCTATCATTTAATTTTAATCCATTACAATCCGTTACTTTAAAAACGCTTTAAAATAACTTAATAGTACGTGTGTGAACCGTTTCACAATCATAGCGAGTGTACTATATCCGTGTAAAGTACATATTGAAGCCAAAAGAAAATTTAAATCAAAAGAAACAAATTTTCAAAGCTGTCAAAGACGAAATCCCTCCTAATTGTTGCACCCAAGACTTGTCCGAGATATGCCCTTGTCCTAGAACGTGTTCTCCGATTGCCTTGCAATATTGGGAGAACTTGTTGTGAGGTTTTCAAGATGTGAGATCTGAGTTTCAGAGAGAAAGTGTCTCCAAAACCCTAGTTTTCTGTAAAATGAAATGTCTAGGTCAAAAGGAGAGGGAGTCTCTCCTTTTGTTAACCTCGGCCAGCCGTGGGTTTGCATGGGGAAGTGGGCTTCCACTTCCTCTTAATTTTACCTCGTGGTCCGGCTCATAAATTGCTAAATGTATATGACGCGGTTTATTATAAATCGTCATCGGTTATCGGCTATTAAAACATCAACTAATAACACGGGTTAGTTGAAGTATTAATACATGTCCGACAAAGACAATATTGTATAATTAATTCAATATACATTAATTAAATATAAAACGCTTATATTTAATTTTACGAATTAACTGGTTAATTCGCCTTAGCCCATGATATTTAATCCGTATTAAATATAATATCTCAACATCACATTTTGACTAATTACTAGTCAAATAACTCGGACTAACTGGTTAGTCAATTTTGGCATCTACATGACTGTATTTTCATACCGTCACATCTCTCGAACGTATCCTATAGGTGTGACTTTTAGGGACCAGTTGATCACCGCCATCTGTATGACAATAACGTCAAACTTATCTAGCAAGCCAACCGTTATTGATAAACGTGGATCAACTGATAATAATACCAAAAGTATGCCTTTTGATCCTTTTAGAGGTTTATAAGTCCTTGCACTAACTGTTAAGGACACCAACCCCAACAGATGAGCTGTGGCTAGTCGAAGGGAATAATGCGATAGGAATTGTCCACCCCTTGTCAGGGTTATAACAATATTTCAGGGCCACTCGAGGAGTAATGAACTGGAAATGCGTGGCCACGCTCGGAAGGTATCTATGGTAGATAATTTCGGTCAATCAGTTGTTCTCCAAATCGAGGAAACCACTCTCGATGTGATCACTTGCAAGTATGACCTGAGAGACACCTTGCATTGAGTGGGAGATAGTAATAGGATAAGAGAATTGGTGACGCACACTTGTCGGGGACAAGTGGGAGATTGTTGGAGTGTCCCCGACAATAATGCGATCAAATTGTTGATCATATTGAGATCACATGTTTAAATCTCATATTAAGAATACATGAGGGAAAGTAATATTTCTTAGTCAACTGGTCCACACATATCGGTAATGATTGGCTGACTAGAGTTTGACATTACTGTCGTACGGCGGTGGTGACCAGTTGATCCCCTAAGGTCATACCTATAGGGTAATGCTCTTAATTGATTATTTAATTAATCGTATGACGATACGGGTTAATTAAATTCCTTAAAATTGACGAGTGATTTTGTGAGTAAAATTACGTGTCTTATTGTAATTTGATTAAATAAGATTCAGTCTAAGTAATCGAATTGTTTTATTACGTAGATTAATTTATTATTTATGAAACAATTAAAAATAGAATGAATAATTTATTATAAATACAAGTTGTTGTAGTTTATAATTATATGACCCATTTTGGTACAATTAATTATGAATTACTAATTATTTTTGTATGTGACATATATAATTATATGATGATTTTTAATATGTTAAAAATGCATTATAATGTAACATGTCAAGTAACATGTCACATATGTCACAATTGACAAATGACAAAATATAAAATGGACCTCCCTTTTATGGGTAATAACCGGTTTTATGGAGAGAGTATTGGGTTTGTGTTGTCTAATTTATTTATTTAAAAGAAACACAATGATGACCCTTTTTCCTAGCCATGCAAACCTATTATTCTTGGGAAGAAAACAAGCTCATGCATTGGCTCCTTTCCTCCCATGCTACCTGGTTTCCAAAGAGAAAAAGAAGCGTTTTTCTCTTATAGTTTTCATTCTATAAGTTGTAAAAATATACATGTTATATTTTTACTAGTGGTTCCTTTTACTCTACACTTTGAGAGAACAAGGAGAGCTCATAAAATCCTCCCTCTTGACCGAAATATTCAAGAGCATAATATAATTATTTTGTGTCAATTTTAAGGTAGTTTTTATTAATACTAGTCTCATATTAATTTAAACTAATTAAGGGTATTATCTTGGTACAATCCTTGGGGAGAGATTCTACACTTGAATCTTGTTCATCCATAAGGAAAGCTCAAGAACTAGCTAAGGTAGGCGACCTTACTATTGCCCATATATCCGAAATATCAAATGTAAGGAACCGATTTTCTCCTTACTCTTGTATTTGTTTTGCATGCATAAGATCTTGAATTAATTTTATGACTAAATTAATTATTCACATATTCAATATGTTATGAAATGAGATTAATGAATCCCAACAAAACTTACGAATTGTCATAAATCGTTCCGCGTACCAAACATGAGGCACAATCATCGCTGGGTGGTTGGCGGGAGGTGTAAAAATGAGGTATCTACAGAGCCCCCACTTTGACTGAGGCTTGGATAAGGCGAAAGTCAAAGTATAGCCATCAGGTTGATCGAAGATTACAACCTGACAACTATGGCGATGCGAGGCGGCTCAAGGGGTCTGAGCCAAGGACCTGTCGTCGGGAACATTTTAGAGTCTGTCGACTATCGGGGAGGGTCGTTTAAAGTCCACTAGACTACGTAAGGAGGCTCGCCAGCGATAAGAAGAAACCATACCTGAGACTCCCGAGCGAAACGGGACTTAAAGCGCTTCGATAAAACTCTTTGGTCTGAAGATAACTTGATGTCTGAAAGTAGGAGGGTCAAAAGGATTCTGAAGGAATGTCTGAAACAAATAAATGTTGAGAACAGCAGGACGTCGGTAGAAACTGTTGGGAGGGGAATTTGCTTGCGTCGGCTTCAAGCTAACTCTCGAGAAGTGCAATCGGCTGTCATGAACTCTCGGTGGGAAAAAATATTAAGATATTGATAAAGGCGTGTCTCAATATTTCGGGAAATCGGCTCGTTGCTGCAAGCAAAGTCCTGATGAACGATCCTTGTTGGGAGATAAAATACTATGATGGTTCACAGTCTGCTTTACAAGAATGTACGGACTGATAGAATACTGCGACAGTTCACAGTCTTCTTAGGAAGAATGTACGGGTCCGGACAAAATAAATGCCCAATAGACCAAATATTTGATGTAAGGCACTGGAGAAGAGGCGCACAAAAAATGGACCCACAAATAACTAACTCATAACGAACTTTTAAAAATTGAGCTGGAGGGAAGCTGGGGAAGAGGTGCAGCAAGAGCTGCAACTCTTGGAAGAGGCGCAACAGGTGCTGCATCCTTTCCCGAGTTCACCCTTGTCTAAGTAAAAACTCACAAAAACCGTGTTTATTTCATAATAAACAAAACACAATTTCTATTAAAACTCTCTCAAATTCTGACCAAATTCCGCCAAAATCTTGATCAACCTACTCCATTAATCATGACTAATAGAGATATGTGTCTTACTCTTGCTTTTATTTCTTGTTTTTGCTTGATTTTGATCGAAAAAATTAGGGTTTTTACACCCAATATGTCAAAAATTTGGGGCTTTTCCCCCTAATGGATTTGTCTTGTAAAATTGATATTAGAAATGGATAATTTGCAATATTAGGAACATAACCATGTATTCTTTTTGAATTTTCGTCAAGTATTGAGCATTTGAGCGAAATTGAGACGTTTTCTCAGTTATTTCGAAAATTGCTTCGAAAATGGCCTTAGGATTGTCCATTTTTGATGAAATTTTGTTTTTGGAACCCTTGTGTAGTGGGCAAACTTCCTACCATGTTATATTTTTGATTTATGACAGCTTTTTTAGGACACTTTTCTAGGGCATAATTGCTATTATATCGAAATGCTGCCGAAATTTCGACTCACACCCGTGACTAGGCTTGAACATAGACTTTACTTAACCCAATTTACCACATGAGTGGTCGGGTTTCGAAATAAATGACCAAAGATGGCGAGAAACGGCCATTTTCGGGGCTTAAGAAAGGCTTGAAACAACCTCACCGAGGCTTGTCGTCATTTGACGCGGCCTAATTTGCTCCAATTTTGCAGGTGACGTTCCTTCTACGTTGGGGAGGTCTCCCATGGACGTGGACGTCGACTTTGACCTCTCTCTCGCTCTTGTAAAGGGTGAGAGTGAGGAGGTTGTTGATGAGGAAGCTGAAGAGGTCCCGAGACAGGCCAACGTAGGACGTGGTGGTCGCCAGCTAGTGGGGGCACCCGAGTGGGCTGAGAAATGCGATGGCAGACATCTCATTTGGGCAGCAGAGAGCCACTTGTCTTATAGGACGGCGAGGATTTTGGTAAGTCTTGAACTCGTCATTCCTTTATTTCGTTTCCTATTCACTTGCCATTTCACTTTGCGTTAGTCTCGTGCTAAAGATATCGTTTGACCTGGATTGATACAGGATGTTGGGAACTTGAGGTCCTTTTCTGGCTACACGACGATGATGGAGGCCTATGAGAGACTGACGGAGGAGGAGAAGGCCATCATCGAGCTGGGAGCCTTTGGTGCTTTGGCGGGAGCGTGGAGGGCGATCAAGGAGAGGAAGATTCGGGCTAACCTTTGCCTGAGCCGAGCTTTCCTTGATTGGTACTGGGACACGACCTCGACCTTTCACATGCCTTTTAGAGAGGTCGGGGTCACTCTGGAGGACTACGGCATGATCTCTGGTCTGCCGTGTAGAGAGGAGCCCTTGGTGTGGTCGTTGACGGCTATGAGAGTAGACTCGGCCGAGGCGAGGGAGTTGATCGGTTGGAACCTGGAGATGTGTGCTGCCACCATTCCCGAGTTGGTGCCGAGTACCTACGTCAGGGACTACTTTGCAGGTAGGACCCTGGCGAGGGTGAGGATGGATGGGAGGATGGTGCCTCCACTTCCTTGCACTATTGAGCAGAGGGCTCGTTTGTGGTTGTGGTGGTTCTTGTCTTCGATTTACCTCGGAGACAAGGGGGAGAGGCTGTCGACGAAGCTTCTTCCCTTTCTTGCTGACTTGAGTAGCCTGGTTTGGTGGGACTGGGTTACTCCTGGATTTGAGATCCTCACTCGCTACATGAGGGCCATGGTGCGTCCTGAGTCGATGGAGAAGGGGACGTCTCCTGCTACTATCGGTCCTGGACTCCTGTTAGAGGTATGAACCTTCCTTTCGCATTATGAAAGAGCATTATTTCTTTCTCATTTCTTTTCCTGTCAAATTATGAAAGATCATAAATGATTATCTTTGTTTTTCAAGCGTGGGTGTACTCCTACTTTCCCAGCTTCGTGCCCAAGAGGACGGAGCCTGAGTCGAGAGCATACCCGGTCGTGAGAGACTAGGTAGTGTGCCGTAGGAAGAGCCAACGCTCTTCTTACGATGTTTGTCGACGAGGCATGAATGCCCTGAAGTTGGAGGACGTAAGTACGTTTGACTACTTGTTTGATTATTTCTTTCATTTTTATTTAGAACTCGTTTGCTTGTTTTAGTGGGTGCCCAAACCTTAGGTGGACTACCCTAACGCTCCAGCTTTCGTGGCCGAGGTCCTTCGTCCTAGGAGCTCGATTCGGTTGCTGCTGAGGACGTCCATGGGACCCGTGTGGTACCTAGGCGAGCGTTTGACTCGGTAGTGCTCTCGTGACACTTTTGCGATTCCCATGGACCCTTCACGGACGATGTTTATGGAGCCTTCTAACGCCGAGAGAGAGGCTGACTTGGCCGATGCGAGCAATGATGCCCTTCTGCTTCCTGGCGAGGAGTACTCTGAGTTCGTTCATCAGAGGTTGGCGTTTTGGCCAGTTGTGGTAAGTATCTCACTTTTCATGTTTTGACTTGTCGAATGACGAATGATCGTCAAATAAATAAGAAAACGTATTTGAAAACTCGTAGGAGATCGAGGTGGCAGGCGTCGAGCCCCTAGCGTACCCAGAGACACTTGAGTACACCGACGAGGCGGGGATGACGACGATCTCGGAGATCCGTGACTTCGGCGAGGAGGTGACGGACGCTGGCCTGGTGGAGTGGCAGCACTAAGTGAGGAAGGTAAGCCCCCAGTTTCGGCTGTTTTTTGCTGTCTTTATTGCATAAGAATGCATTCGTTCCTTTCGGAAAACCTTTTGTTTATTCCAATGCAGGTGGCACCGTCTTAGCATGTGGCGCTGTGGAGGATGGTCAACCGGCTGTGGTCCACGGCCATCGAGGCACTTGTTGGTGGCCGAGGGCGACAGGTATGAACCTCTCATTTTCTTTATTTCATTTCAAATTTTGTTGCTGCTCTCGAGGCGACCGTAGCTGAGATGAGCGGCGACCAGGAGTAATTGTTTTTTTTTTATTTTTTTTTCTTTTGTTGTTGTCTTGTATTTACTTTGTACCTTTAGGACTTCATTTTGGACTTTTTAGACCTATTTTGGGCGAAAGCCCCCAGTTTGATGTACGTATTGCATTTTGGTTGTTTATATGACGGCCTGAGTGCCTTTGCTGCTGGGTTGTTCGTTGCTCCTGCAGGTTAGCTTAAAAAACAGGTTTGGTAGATGACGGTTTGTGCCGTCATGCTGCCGAAATTTACACAGAATTTGCAAATAAAACACATAACATATAGATGGCGTAAATTAGCGCAAAATGAGAAAAAAGTACCCGAAAATGAGCAAAAATGACCAAAATGCCCGAAAATTAGCAAAAATGCAAAAAATACCGCAAAAAATGCCCAGAAATGAGCAAAAATGACCGGACTGTCGGGAGGGCTACCCCCTAAGAAAAACTTAAAAAGAAATGTATAAGTGTGAAATGTAGTGAAAACGAGGAGTTAAATGATTCCCCTAAAAAAAAATTAAAATAAAATGGGTAAGTGTGCGTGTTTGGCGAAAATGTCGATTTCGTCTCGAAAAGCGAACCTGAAAAAAATTAGGAAATATAAACTTTGGTAATTTGACGGAATTACCAAAATAACAACCTATAGGAATAGGAAATTATAGCCAAAAACAAATTAGGAAAGATCTAAAGCTGAAAATCACGGAAAACAACCTCGGGAAGAGGCGCAGCAAGAGCTGCGACATTTCCCCAGCTAGTCAGACCTCAACAGAAATTAGGAAATTGTGTTTAGTATAAATATAGACTTCGGGGAAGCTTTTATTCACACAATTCCTCCATCTTTATTCCGTCTATCTCATAAAAGCTCTCATATTTTCATAAAAATTTCAAAATTATGGATGCTTTTGAAAACCGTCTCAAGGAGTAGACGAATGAGTTCACAAATGTTAAGAAACATGACATGAGTGCATTTAATTTGGGAAAGATCTTGAGTCTAAAATTAGTGAAGATCGTGAAGCCTTTCTTGGACACCTGTCTTGATTATTGGGACGCAAATTTTCATGTATTTGCCTTTCCTGGAGGCGATATCTGCCCTTTCCCTGAAGAATTAGCTGCTATTGGAGGATGGGACCCGGAGAATACACCTGTTATACCTTTTAGCTCCAAAGGGTATAAGAGTAAATTTAGAGATTTGCTTGGATTGACCAAGGCTGAGGTTGGCCGTCTTGTAACCTCGAAAGGAGTCCGGATGTTTGACTTTGTTGACAGATTTATAAATAGGGAAGACCTTCCTATTTCTTATGTTGTGAGACGCAGGGCGTTCGGGTTTTGTCTACTACACTGCTATGTCCTTCAAGGGCATGTTGACAAGGAGATGAGAGGGGATCCTCGTTTCTTGAGCTTAGTAGAACAAATGGAGCTGCACAAGAGTCCAGCATGCCTTTGCTTAGGAGATTCCATTCTTGGTTTGGACAACAGAAAAGCCAACCGTGAGCTTCTTTATTTGGGGAGTCCCATCATTCTGCAGGTAAGGTCCCCTTTCCCTTTTTTTTTATGGCAACCGTTTTTTCTTTTTTCGTTTTTTTCGTTTTGTTTTTTCTTTTTTTCACCATGTGTGCATTAACTCCCGTCTTTCTTTGCAGGTTTGGCTTATGGAGCGCTTGCGGCTGATCGAGCCCCCAGTTAATGTGCTAGGATACCATGCTCGATCAATTGCAATGAGAACCAGACTCTATATAGTGGACTTCACTCGGGTTTGCAAATATTGGGAAAATAAGCTGAAGAATGAAGGAGGTCCCCTAATCCGGTGGGTTGTGCCATGGTGGCATCTTAGGTCAGTCACTAGAATTTCATTTTTGGACCCGACTCGATCAGTTCGCATCCCTGGCTTGGAATTCATGATTTGCATTTTCTCGGAGAGGTTGATGAGGCAAGTGGGCTTTAAGCAGAAGATTCCAAAGCTTGACACCGTCCCTCAAACTGCATTGGCACACACTACAGAGACTCGTCGGGAATGGGCAATGAAGTGGGCTCAGAGGAACATGTGGTTCATACCCTCTCCTATTGGTTCCTTATGGGTATCTGACTCATACTTGAAATGGAGGAAGGTTGCTACTCCCGAAGAGCGTGAGAAATTGAGGAAGCACGAGCCTATTGACTACAAGATTCTCGAGGTAGCAAAGGAGAACCAAAAGTATTTGACTGAGAAGGATGAAGAGGCCGGATTCCGAGTCGTTCATCCGTCGAAAAAACCGAAGACCGCTCCTGTTGTAGAGATGGTGGTGGATCGAAATGGTAAGGCTAGACCGCGAGAGAGACCGTTGGTGATTAGGTCGGAGATAGCACAAGAGCGCCCGGCTCGTGGTCGAGACAAGAAATATGACAAGGGTGACAAAGGCAAAGGGAAGATGGAAGAATAACCTTAGTCATTTATTATAGTATTTATTTATTATTACCTATTATTGTAATAAACGGCGGGGTTTTTAGAATCCTAACCTAGCATTTTATATTATTTGGCATATTATTATTATTATTTATGGAACAAACTGAATAAAAGATTAATTAGTTAAGAAACTATTATGATTTCCTTTTATTATTCTTGTCGAATTTCAAGTGCAAATGCAAATGTCTTTTTATTTACATTTTAAATAATGGGTTGTATCCGTTGAAGGATTGCCTACGTATTCATTTGAAAATGAAATCAAACCCTTACGCGTAGTTCGAATAAATGTAAAAGAATAATTGTTCTAAGCAACAGCTTGTAGCGAACTAGAAAATAAGCATGAGCTTTACTTACTGCTAAAATACAATTCAATTTATTTGATGATATGAGGATGTCGAAGTGTCAAAATGTAAGAGCAAGGTGACATAAGCTTTCTTTCAGCGGGCCAAGGGCCATTTTTATTTCGTGCCGCATGAGCGGCACGTAGGTGTTACGCAATGCGCGTTTCCTTGTCCTATACAAATGGTAATATCGCTTTAGTTGGTCGAGGTTAGTCGGGTTAGCGAATTCATTCCCATCTAGGTCTGTAATCCTAACCGCACCCCCCGAGAGTATGGACTTGACTAAGAATGGTCCGGCCCAGTTGGGTTTAAACTTTCCACACAGATCGACAGGTAGGAGAGCTCTTACTGATTTGAGCACCAAATCTCCTTCTTTAATATTTCTGGGCTTAACCCGTTTATTGAAGGCTCGTTTGATACGTGCCTGATATGTTTGCACATTATATAATGCGCGCAACTGTGGACACAGGCCACGGGGGCCACTTGGGAACATGCGTTTGCATTTGTGGAGTCGCCACCAATTTATTGTGGAAAATTGGAAACCGTTCGAATACCTCGTGCCATGTCAAGACACAAAGTAGTGAGATGAACACTAAGAACTCGTTACCCTTAGCATTCTATGTCTAGAATGACACTCGTGGATGCCAATGAACACGGATGTTCACAGAGATCTGGAGTAAGGGGTGAGGGTACGTATTAGGAAGTCCTTTTACTGGAAACCTAATCCCGCCCGCCTGATAGTGGCCTCTACTAATGATTAGGGAAATCGTTTGTACTCGATATGTTGTCGATTATATGCATGCAATGCAACATCCAGAGATTAATCCTAGCATGTGAGAATTAACTAAGTCGGTGAACAATTAATTAGCACTCATTAATGTCGAATTAGGGTTTAGAATTAATTACATGCAAAAACAAGTAAATAAATCATACAATACGATAATTGAATAAACGCAATAATTAAAATTACAATAAATTACAAAAGGTTTAGCCGATTTACGTCAAAAATACATTTAAGACGGATGATTTGAGAAAAACAAGAGAAAATAAAATAGGTTAAATACGGACAGATTAAGAGGTGATAATACGAATAATAGTCGATTAATACGTAGACTAACGAACTAGGTCAAATAAAAACGGAAGTTCAAAGACAGAACTTAACCCGGAACAGGCGCAGCAATGCTGCGTCTCTTGGACGAGGCGCAGTGGTCACTGCGTCTGTTCCTGAGGTGAGTTCTGGCTGTGAAGCCGGAATTGCGGATTGTTAATGTTCGTTGGTTATTTTAATGGTTGATTACGGATATTTGACTCGGATGGAAGTGATTTAACAGGTTATTTACATGTGAATTCGGATCATAAAAGCGATAACATGAATTTAAACGAATTAAGACTAATTGAAACTAATTATAAACGAATTAGGGTTAATTACAATTTAGTTAGGTTATTTATAGAGACGTAAACAAACTAGACACACGTGATAAACTGATGGAAGCGTATACAAAAGTTGAATTCCAGAGACTTGATATGAACAAATCGAATCTCCAAAACTCGGAATTGATTTAATGACGAAAACCCGCAAATATTGATTATTAGGAATTTAGGTCGGGACTAAAGCGATAATTATTATAAATACGTTAGAATTATTTTATACGAATGAAATAAGAAGAAAATAAGAAAAGACGAAATAAAAGAGACGAAATAACAAAGAACAAAGGAAGAAGAAGAAAGGCAGGAACTGCGGCAGCCTCAGGAAGAGGCGCAGTGGTTGCCGCATTTCTTCTCGACGTCTGTCTTCTGTTAATCCGTAAAAATTGTTTAATAAAGGGTTTTTAGAAATCGGTTTTAAATATATTTTTGACGTAAACCTAACATTAATTAGTACAAAAATAAAATACAATAACAAAAGATGGGATTTACACCCTCAGACTTACATGTTTGACGAAACGAGATTAACTAAGTTAACGTTTATTGATTGCTCGACTCGAATGTATGATGAAAGTGCCCTCGTAAGAGGATTTAGTTTAAATTGATTTATTAATTGAGGTGTAGTTGGTCAAATTGATCGGTCATGCAATGTGACTAGTACTCAGAAGGATCCGAGCTTACGTGGTCGATTGATCAAGCACGTAGACGTCAATAATCTTAGAGTACAGTCTTAGAATGCAAAGGGAGAAAAGAAGGGCGGACACTCGCGTGAGAAATATGAGGAACGAAGGTCCCTATATATACTAATCACACGGAGGAATTATGGAATGACTAAAACTTTGGAAACAAATCTCGAAAAAATCTGAAAATACGCAGAAAAGAGCTGTGGAAGAGGCGCACATTTAGTCCCCGAATTTACCTCGTTCCTATGCTTTATTGTGCATAATTGGGTTATTTACTATCTTTAGTTCCCCATTTTGCATATTCATTGAGGTTTTGTCCCCCTTGGTAGGAAAGGAGAGCTAACCTTGCATTTACGTGGTGAAATGGAGCTAAATTGATAGCATCTAATGACCAAGCATAAAAGAAAATACATTACTAGAAGGCCAATGTAGATAATGAAGTATATTAGGCAATGACTAAAGGATCCTTGCATCCTCAACAAGATTCCCGCGGATTGTTGAGGAACGAAGAGAAAAGAAGTTGTCTGACCCAGGATCCGAGCGGATTGCCACCAATCCGGGCGACTTCCTTCACCACCATCCGGGCGTTCTCCAGTCAAGACGCTCGTCTTGAAGCCAAAGTGTAACACCCCCATACTCCAAGTGCCTTACCAGGACCACTCAGGTATGAAGACATTACCATCTCGGTTACCCGAGGCAATGATAATCAAATAAACAATGAAGAAACAACATTTAAATATAAATACTTAGTGAAGAGTATAATTCTCAAAACCAAACCAAAATGCAATACATGTTCTCAAACTGACTGTTCTAACTGAAATGTAAATAACTAATAAGCTACAGCGGAAGACTCCTATCATCATGTCATGGCCATCCCAGCTATCCCAGTACTCATCTCAATACCTGCTCAATATCTGCTCACCATCCCCGAATGGATCACTGCAGGTTTACAAATCACACAATTCAATATATACTAACAATACGATAAACAGACAGCTTAACTGTCACACACACACCATCACGCCAAATCCAATCATCTCAATCATCGATCGTCCACCGGACCAGCCCGCGATGGGGGACCGCAGCCGTACCCACCAAATCCCCGCTCCACATAGTGAGCGATAACCCTGTCCATTAATGTGCACACCCCTTCTGTGGCGGGTTCCACAGAAGACGAAACTAGGGCGTGAAGCCACTCCCGCAAGTGACCCCACTCAGCCGAGGCCACGCCTCGCGAACCATCAACAACGATCATAACCACAATCACAATACAATTACTATATCAAACAACCAAACACAATACATCAACCAATATCCCATTATGGGACTAATACTGAGTAGGAAATCCTACCTGGTAAGCACACAATCAGACGGTCTCTCTCTTTGAATCAAAAAGCTTCCTCTATGAACCCTCCTCCTATCATACAACACATAAAGGCTACCAAATCACATACTACACATAAAACCCCCAAATCTCTAAATTAGGGTTTACCCAAATCAAAGGAAAGACAATAAAAAGGGTACATAGACCTTACCCTCGACGCAAGGAACTCAACGGTATAATCAACGCTAAGAACTGACCTTCCAAACTCCGGGTATTGCTAATAATGCGATTAGGATGAAGAACTTGCTTGCTTTCTCTCTTAAACAGTAATTTAGGTTTTGTAAAAGTGATTTAGAATAATGACGACAAAGCTTATATACCTTAATCGCATAATTAACCAAACCCGAGAAAACTCCCCATAAAACCGGCTACTCGATCGAGTGCCCGAGGTACTCGATCGAGTACCCCCTTACTCGATCGAGTGCCCCAGCTACTCGATCGAGTACCCAACAGGTCAGAAACTTTTCTAAACGCAACTTACCCTTACTCGACAGAGTAAGGCCTACTCGATAGAGTACCCCAAGACTTATAAATACGGAGTATTACACAAAGGATCCGAGCGTCTCCTCGTTGACCCGCTCGGATCACAGGACAGAACCCAACGTGCCAAGACCAAAGCCGCTCAGGACGAGTATATCCATAAGAGCCTAGCAAAACGGAAATGCTCATTTCCTTGGAGATGAGCATTTCCTCAACTTTTCTTAAGGGTCTTAATAGTCATTTAAGCCCTTAGTAACCCTAATTTTTGTACTTAATCTTTAGTATATATACCCCTTTGTACTACCTAGATTATCAAAAAGTTGTAATCAATTAGTGAAGCAATCTTAATACTCTCTTAATACTTTCCTAATCAATTTCTAGTCATTCCTTAATCTTATAATCAACTTTTAATCTAGTTTTAATACAAATCTCAATACTTAATCTTTCCTTAATTTCTCTATTGTTCTTCATTTATTCTGGGTAATTAGAAGATTATTTGGGATTATTTGGAGGATTGACAACTTCCATAAATCATCAAGTACTTCTATTATTCTTTGCTTTATTATTTGGAATCATCTTCATAGGTATAATTCTCTCTTAACCTTGTTTAATTATTGTTTAACATTTTCATTTATTCATCATGTTTTGCCTTGCTAGTATGATTGACAACCTTGTTAGCATGTTAAACTTGATAATGAGTGAGTAGTTTCCTTAACTAAGGTTAATGGGGAATTAGGGGAAATCAATATGGGGATTGATTCATGCTTAATCTAATATGTTTTCATAATTAATTTGCTTGCTTATTGTGATTTGAACTTATGCACATGTTATGTTTGATGAAATGCGAGCCTATGAATCCTTGTATTTTTTACCCATCACCTATCTTTTCAATCAGACTTGTAAGCTTATACACCAACTAGAGTCTCATTAGACCATGAATATAGTTTAATAGGAAGGACTAAGTCGAGTTGTAGGTGTTGTACAATCTAATCGATTTGGCTCCGGGACCCAAACCTTCTTAGGGATTGTAAGCTTATACACCAACTCGATCCCATCACAACAATAAGTTATTGCATCTAGTAGACAACATGTTTGTATGATCAACTCCCATGAATCCCCTATGAACCCATGACACCCTAGTGCTTTTAATTAATTGTTTAAATCTCATTTTAATCACCTTGCTTGTTTTTATTAATTTTCTTTTATATTGTTGATTAGTTTAGTTGATCTCCTATCTCAACCCAAATTGTGACACCCTAAGACACAACCATTAGCAATTGAAAATTCTACATCAATACCCGTCTCTTGGGATCCGACCTTTACTTGCCTCTTTACTAAGAGTAGTTTGTAAAGTTATAAATATTGTTTTGGTTAGGAAGCTTTTGACGACGAGTTTAACCCACACAAAAAATGGCGCCGTTGCCGAGGACGGTGTTAACTTCATATGATTTTCATTAATTGTTTTCAGTTGTGTCTTTCCTTAACTTGAGGGAGAGCACTTCCTCAAGGTACTTCTTGTTGGAAATCATATTTTACATATCCCATATGATAGTTTAAAGTTTTAGTCATAAAAACTTAAGGATCTTATGCATGCAAAAACAATAAAAGGAAGTAAGAAGAAATCATCTCCTTACATAGTATTTTGGCCGAAATATTTGGGCACAAGTGAAGAACTCCTTCCTTCACTTGTTCTTGAGCATAAATTTATTAGGATAATCCTCCAAGCATTCAAAATAGAATGCCTCCAATAAGTTGCACCCAAGACATACTCTTAATACAAGTATAAATACTAACTAGGTAAAATATACCTGTTACCTTATAATTAAATCTAATATGTTGATTATTACTACACTAGTAATGTTATGATATTATTAGATTTGAAGAACAAATTTATCATAAAACCATTTTATAATTTTAGAGAGAAGAGAGGAAAAATCTATGTTTTCATTTCACATGCAAAAGATGTGCAAAAATGAAGTGAACAACACTACACTAGTGAAGGGGGGGGGGGGGGGGTAGGGAGACGGTCCATTATAGGGTAAGTGGAGTGTTTTTCTTTTCTCTTTTTCAAGCACCCAATAGAAAAAGACTTAGGGTAGAACAAAAGAGAATAGGGAAGATAAATAAAGCAAGCATGCTTTGTGTAATAATTGTGTCTAAAGACACAATATTACTAGCTTTTACACGTTCCAAGGTGCCCTTTTACGGATCCATTTTGGTTCTTATATTTGTCGCACAAATACGTGTAATTTATATTTAAACACCGTCTCATGTTTAAATGCTTCCCGATTAATTTCGTCCAATAACACTCCGTAAATATAAGTGTACATCTACACATGTAATTTACGTACCAATATTAATCACATTAGTCAATTAGTACAAATTTTAATAATTAACCGCTTAATTATTAATTTCCATCTCAAATAATTTATTATTCAATTATCGCATAATTAAATAATAATTACCGCGCCTCGAGTTCAAAACTCGAAATCTCTCTAAATAATTTGTTCGGGTACCTTTTAGTCAATTTTAAGGAATTAATTAACTCGTATCGTCATACAATTAATTAATCTTTTCTATTAAGGGAATCGTCCTTTAGATGTGACCTCAAGGTATCAACTGACCATCACCGTCAAACGACAGTAATGTCAAACCCTAGTTAGCCAATCATTACCGATTAATGTTGGTCAGTAGACTATATAATTGAATGATCCCTTGCGTATTCTTATTATGAGATTTAATTATGTGATCGCACTATTGTTGAGGACACCTACTCCAACAATCTCTCACTTGTCCTCGACAAGTGTGCGTCACCAATTCTCTTGTCCTATTACTATCTCTCACTCAATACAAGGTGTCTTGCAGGTCGTACTTGTAAGTGATCATATCGTGAGTGGTTTCCTCGATCTGGAGAATACCTGATTGACCGGAAATATCTACCATAGATACCTTTCGAGCGTGGCCACGCATCTCCAGTTCATTACTCCTCGAGTGGCCCTGAGATATTGTTTTAACCCTGACAAGGGGGTGGATAATTTCTATCGCACTATTCCCTTCGACTAGCCACAACTCATCATAACCCAAAATAAGCCCATTTGACCCATTTACGAAGGTCGTAGGAACATGAATCAAAGTTACTCTGAAAACTGTGCCACCTTAGGCGAACAGTCTTTAGTCAAAAGAATTGACTCATTAGAATACTATAGTAGCTCTCGCCACGAACAGGCTATATAAATTTGCTTGAACTCTATAAAGCGGTCACTGCCCGACAGAGTGTACCATACCGTCTGCCTATGTGATCGACTAGTAATCCCATATGACTCTATGGCACTTGAACTAGCCATCAATTCAATCGCATCACACTCTAGTTACTTTGAGACGTCACCTCATATAAGCAACTAGGGGCGAATACTATGTTAATCCAGTTCACTTTAATGGGGTTCATGATTGTCTCTACAACCCATTGGATATAACAAAGTACAAGATGAGTTAATGATAACTCAAACGATAAATGTGATTATCATATGAGTAGTCAATACCTGATTACTACTTCATATTCTATAATCCAATTTAGATCATGTATGTAGTTGTTCATCTCAATCCAATTGAAATGACATGACTCATCATGTTAAGCCTATGAATAGGTATTGGTTAGCAGGTTTAGCAACTCCTTGCTCAACATTGCTACACACTTGTTTTCCTTTCGTAATGCATACACTTGTATTACAAAAACTTTCTGAGTACGTATCTAGATCCAATCTAGACATAGGCTCTCTTGCCTTAGAATAGCTCCCACTGTTTTCACAGTGTGCGGGACTCATCCTTCTTGTACATCTCATGATTGCAAGTGTACTCAATATCCGTTGTAAATATCTCTCATTGTTCTTTATTTTTTTTCGATAAAATGTGAGTATATTATAGAAAAAATCGTAACCATACAACGAGAATAATTAGACCGACTTGGCCCAAATTACACTCGCCCACCAACCAGTTCAGACCAAAACGACATTCTCATCTAAAACAACCAAACTGATATTACAACAAAACCAAATAGGATCAAAAGGACAACAAATCCCTAATAATCATCTTCTTCCTCGCTGGAGCCTCTCAACCAAAGCGCGGTCTCAAGGCGTCAATGAAGTTTCCTTCCATGTTCATCACGCGATGGAAAACTTCATCCATTAGGTTTACTGCTACTCTCTCAGGCCTACAAACGGTAAGTTCATGCTTACTCAGGTTCCTTTGTCGCCAAATCCAATAGATAGTAGCGTTAATAATAGCGTTGATCAGGCTTTTCCTCGTGTCCGTCCCAGTCAGATTCAATCTCCAAGTGTTGAGATTACAAGGAGGGATGGCGATCTGCAAATGGGAGCCTAGACTAGAGATCGATCCATTTGTAGTCGCAATCGAAGAATAGGTGCTCAATTGTTTCGCCCACACGACCACAAAGGTAATGATTATTCTCTTCACTTATCCCTAATCTGTAAAGTTTATCATTTGTGTTCATCCGCCCATTTGGTAAATCCATCCGATGAAACCATGTTTAGGAATAGTGTATTTGTGCCAAACAAGCTTAGCCCAAGAGACAGGCTCCCCTTTAGATCTGAGGAACTCATATCCTCGAGCTATGGTGTACTCATGACCTTTCTCCTCTCTCCAAACTTGTTGTATGAACTGTGATTGGAGAAGCTCCTTTATCTTGCGAACTTTTCTCCAAGACCAGCTGGAGTTATTTGTGGGAGAATACTCCAACCAGTCTCTCCCCTTGAGGTAGATTTGATTTACCCATTTGACCCATTGGTGGTCGGGCTTGGAAGCCAACCACGGACCAGCCTTCCCAACTGCAGCTTGGTTCCAGGATCTTGTCATTTTTTAACCCCAAACCACCCTCCTTCTTATTGCCTACAAGTTTTATCCCAGGAGACAAGGGGGGATCTCACATAATCTACTCCCCCATCCCAAAGAAAATTCCTACAAATGGCCTCTATTCTTTGAATAACCTTGAGAGGTAATATGAAAATGCTAGCCCAAAGTAATTATGTAGGGTCTTTAGCACGGCTCGAATAAGGGTAAGCCTTCCGCATAGGATAATTTCCTGGCACCCAAAACTCGATCCTGTGTACAACCTTATCAATGAGTGGTGACAGTCTTTGGCCCTCAACTGGAGGTTTTGATAGGAACCCCTAGGTATTTGAATGGAATAGAGCCTTCAACCATACCTGAAACCTGAAAGATATCTTGCTTCAGATTCTCAGGGACCCCATTGAAATAAGCATTAGACTTGCCCCTACTCAGTTTTAAACCTGAAGATTTGGAGAATGTAGAAAAGGTTCTGAGTATAGTCATGATGGACTGACTGTCTCCTTTGCAAAATAAGAGAAGATCGTCTGCAAACATAAGATGTGTCAACTTCATAGGCTTACATAATGGATGGAAATGAAAATCCTGGGCAGTGGTATGATTAAGGAGTCTAGATAAGTATTCCATGCATATAGTGAACAATAGGGGGGAGAGAGGGTCCCCCTGCCTTAGACCTCTTTGCCCTTTGAAATATCCAAATACATTGCCATTAAGATTGATTGAGTAGCTAGCAGTTGTGACACATTGCATAATCCACCCTGTGACTTGCTTAGGAAACTGCAGAGCATTTAGCATTTGTTCTAAAAAGGCCCACTCAATTGTATCATAAGCTTTCTGTAAGTCCATTTTAAACAAGCATCTAGGAGAGACAGCCTTCCTCTCATATAGTCTGATAATATCTTGGCATATAAGAATGTTTTCCATGATGCTCCTCCCCTGAATAAATCCTCCTTGGTTCGTAGCAATCAGATCAGGAAGGATACTGGCAAGCCTGTTGCAAAGTACTTTGGATATACATTTATATATAACATTGCAACAGGCAATTGGTCTATATTGGAGCACACTAGTAGGCCTATCAACCTTAGGAATTAATGTGAGCATGGTTGAATTTATCATTTGAGAATAAGGCCTGAATCAAAGAAATCCAAAGCACAGACTTTTGTGACTTCAACACCCACAGTGTCCCAACTATCCTTGAAAAATTTGCTAGAATACCCATCTGGCCCAGGTGCCTTGTCATTTGGAATATGAAATAGAACCTCTTTGACCTCTTCTTTAGTAATGGACTCAAGCAAAATCGCTTATGAAACTCACTACACACTGCCCCTTCCCTCACAATGCTGCTACTCACCTTAGTGGTTGTGGCTTTAGATCCCAAACAACATTGTATAATAGTCCAAAAAGGCCTCTTTGAATCCCTTCTTGGCTATCATGAGTTCTATCCTTATGATCTATAATTTGGCAGATGTAATTCTTATTCCTTCGAGCTTTAAGGACCTCATGAAAGTAAGCGATTTGCATCACCCTCCTTGATCCAGTGAGCCTTAGCTTTCTGTTTTGAGTAAATTCCATTTTTGCAGCTTGGAGAATAAGAGATTCTGATGAGTAGTATGCTCCGATGTAATAAGTCCGGATCTCCTGGTTTAGCAACAAGTCGCTCCTGAATCGAATAAGCTTTAGATAGGCTATATCAGCCCTGTTTTCTATGTCGAAAAACCGAGCTTGATTAAGTTTTTAAGCTCGAGGCTTGAGAAGCTTCAATTTTTTAACAACCTTAAACATATGAGTGCCATCAATACCATTGTTCCATACATTTGCAACACACTCATTAAACCCCACAGCAGAGCTCCACATATTAAAATACTTGAAAGGTCTATTCTCGCTTTGTAACCCGACCTCCATCTCTAAGCACACAAGGAGAGTGGTCAAAATGGCCTTCAGGAAGAAAGTTAGCAATGTATGTAGGAAAGTCATTCATCCAATCCTGATTAACCAGAAATCTGTCCAACCTGCTATAAACCCTAGTAGGAGGTGGTTGTTTATTGTTCCAAGTATAAAAGGAACCAGAGGCAGCAATATCCAGCAGACCACAGGCATGTAGACAGTCATAAAAGGGTTCACTCTCAGCTACTGTAACATTACCACCTAACCGTTCATTTGCTTGCAAGACACAATTGAAGTCACCCCCTATAGCCCAAGGACCCTGAGTCTGACTTGCTATATTCCTCAAAGTGGCCCACAAGCTTTCCCTTTCGCCAACTCCATTGAAAGCATATATGATAGTATAGGAAAATTTCATCTGATTAAATTTATTAGTAGCATGAATATGTACATACTGAGCATCATATTGCAGAAACTGAATCTCAAAAAAGTGGGGATTCCAAACCACCCACACTCTGCCCCCAGGGTGGCAAGAATTATTGGTTGAAACACTCCAGTTTCCAAAAATTTTATTAACCATTCTACTGATGTTTGTGGCTTTAACCTTGGTCTCAAGCAAACCAAAAAGACCAATATTATTTGAATGTAAAAAAGTATTCACAAACCTTTGCTTTACCTCCTTATTCATTGCCCTCACATTCCAAAATCCAAAATTCATTGTACAATATTGGGGGGATCAGTACCATGTATCTCAGCGCTATCAGTAGCACTACATGAGGCTTGCAAGTCCCCCATTTGACATGGTGTAGCTTGGCCTCTCTTACTCTCTTCTCCAATACCCTGTCTAGTGTCTTTATCGCCTCACGGGGAAATAGCCCCACTAGACAGAGCAATTGAATTGTGAACAGGAGTCTGAATATTCACCACTAATGTCTCCTTTGCTTTTACAGGCGTAATGACCTCTGAGTGTGGCACAATAGGGACAGACGGAGCTGCATTAGTGGCATTAGGAGCTGAAGATTTTGGTCTCCAAACTCTCTGGGGTATTTGAACACTTTTTTTGCTTGCCTGTTTTTGGTTGGCATGTTTATTCTTCCTGCAAGAGTCCTTCTCATGTCCTAGACCTTTACATTTAGTACACAAGATAGGCTTCTATTCATAAATAACATCAATATTCACCTTGTTGCTAGATTCATCTAGAAAGGAAACGCTCTTAGGAAAAGATTGACCCAACTTTAGTTCAACCAAGACCCTAGCAAACCCTAATCTAGTTTTTAACTCTGTTGGTTCATCACTTTTGACATACTTACCCACTAGAGAAGTAATTTTAGGTAGACTCTTACCCCAAAACTTCAGTGGCAGCTTCTGAAGCCTGATCCAGGCAGGGACAGATTGAACTCCCTCCTTAGTTAATTCAATATCAGGATGCCATGGCTTAAGAATGAGCGGTTTATTGTCAAACAAAAAATGACCACTATTGAGCACACACCGCTTCATCTCTTCCTTTTGAAAACGTGCCAAGAACACTCCATTAGGAAGGAAAGATATTTTGTCAATAACATGCTTGCTCCAAATTCTTTTCAGGAACCCTTCCAGGATCTGCCATGGAGGATTTGCCCCCACAACAAAACCTACCACAGCCTGTTGCCAGTAATCCAGTTCCTCTTGGACATCATCAAGTGATAATTGCATCAATTCAGGTTCCTCATCAATAATTTTGATGATTTGCTTGCCATGAACTTGATACCACGAGCCTTCCTCCTGTGCATCATCATCAGAGCCCGAGTCCTCGTCACAATCCTCTACTATAACATCAGACAAATCAAAGGGAGCAATACCAGTCACCTCATTAATACTCTTATGTTTTTGGCCTATCTCAACATCTGGTTTACCCACAACTTTGGACTTCTCTGATTGTATAGCTTGAGACACGATTGATTTTGTTGTAGGTGATTGATTTTTAGTATTAGATTTCTTAGTCATTGTGATCTGGATTCAAGAAAATCAAGATCAGAGAGATCTAGAGGGGACGGCATGATCGTCTTTCTCTAGGTTTTTCCATTATTTCACCTCATTGTTCTTTATTGCCTAGAACGATTCTAGCAAATCTATTTCTTAAATAGCATAGCCACAATGGTTCCCTAACCATCATTATGTGTTGTGAATACGGTTTTGTCGGAAACCTTGCGCAATCTCAATTTGTCATTTGTGTAATGCCTTTACACAAATTTGGTGAATTGCATCAATAGCACTTAACTTTACATCCTTAATGCTTCTTCACACACTTAAGAGTGGTTTGAATGGCTACATGGTAACTATTACTTAAATTCGATTTGAAACAATTCATCATACTAAAGGTATATGAAGTGTCATACATCATTTTCTATTTAATTGATCCGGCAACGGAAGCAAATGGAATCAATCAAAATGTTCAACTCGATTGAACTAGTCATGAATCTTATCAACATAAGAATTCTTATTTGATGCTAACATCATATAGATTTATCTCCATAAATTCAGATATTATAGATGTATTATATTTCTCCAAAAGTCTAAATCATTCCCAATGATCAATATGTCATCCGCATATAAGACTAATTAAAATTATCGTAACTCCCACTAAACTTCATGTATAAACACAACTTCTCGACCTATTGAGAAAATTTTTATCACATGATCAAAACATTGATTCCAACTCATTGATGTCCTACTTAATATCCTCTCTTAAGTTTCACATTATCTTAGGATGGCAAGAATCTACAAAACTCAAGACATGTATTGAATACATTCCTTCTAGTTGAAGAAGTGGTTTTAGATTCACTCGCTATATATCTCCTCATAATGAAACACAATCCCTAAGAACATCCGAATAGTGCAAAACACTTTGCAACTAATCAAGATTTGATATCTCTCTTTGATATCCAACAATTCCACTTTGAATTTATTTCGGATTTTCATGGGTCTAAGCCTTGTATGGAGTTGTAACTTAAACACTCTCATGTAAGTCATATGTTCATTACTTTCTAGAAGTAACTTGAATCAAAAAATTTCTTTGTAAGTTGCAAGCTCTTTACTTTCTAAAAGTAACACGAATTCATTATCTTCAACAAGTGAGGAGTTCAACCTCCTAGGTTTTGAAGAAACAACGTCATGTAGCCAAGAAAGACCAGTTTCTTGCGACATACAATTTTTGACACAATTCTTTTGTGGCTCTTGAATATTTTCTCCCACTCTGTCTTCTAGAAATAAACTTGTATTTTAGAAAGACAGCTTCACGAGCCACAAACCCGTTGTACTCGTGATTATAGTAAAGAAAAATGAGCATTTGTTTATTGTGAAAACTTACAAGTCGGTGCCCTACCATTTCATATCTCATATGAATCGTTTAGATTTAGTGGAAAAATAACTGACAAAATGATAAAATCCCTAAAATAAGATCAAGTAACTCAAAGTAACTTGATTAAATTCCAAACCATATCGAATAAGGTTTGATTTATTCATTTAACTACACCTTATCACATAATGCGTGTTAAGAGATATTAACTTGTGATACTATATCACTCTTCCTCTGACTTATATGAAAGTCTTCACTTAGATAATCCCATCCTGACTAAATCGTGATTCTTTGAACTCTTTTGAACTTCTTCAAAGATTTCTCTTAGTACCTCATTAAGTAAACACTAAAGTATAGACTCAATCGTCGGTAAAAGAAAATGATCAATCTTTTCTGGATCAATGATTTGCATCCTCGGTCTCCTTTTTAACCAAAAGGTACGAGACATCTTGCTTTGAATACCAGATACGCATATACCATAAGATTAGTAATCTAATGGTTCCAAGGGTACTTGGTAACTATTTGCGTTCATCATTCCAGAATTTAAAGTTTAATCTTGGGTTACCAATTTGAGTCTTGTACATCTACATGATATATCATTCTAGTTTGGTTTAAAATATAATCACTTTGACAATGGGCTAGCCATAGATCAAATCGTGGTGTATAGGGTCATAAAAGTGAAATCTCTTTTGTATCGTAACAAAATTATATTCTTATTTGGAGTTTATGTACTTAATAGTCATAATTAAGCTACAATTCTAAACCCAAAAACTAGATTGAGTATACAATGACTCTATCTCTCGACATTATTTGATGCTAGTCATCATATTCTAATCATCCTATGTATCGAATACAATGATGAAAACCACCACCGGTTTCTAATATTGACGAAGTAGTACTAGCAAAATTTATGTCAATCAAACAAACATTTAAAGAAGAAAGTCCCATTAGATGTCCCAAAACTAACTTGCTGATTCTTCAATAATTTGGGGTAGTTTCCTTTCAGTGTCCAACACTTCCAAAATGGAAACTTTATCGGTTGGGATTGATAGGTTTAGTATCGTTATTCTCAATAACTTTACTTTTATCATTACCTTGTATCAATTCCGTTCTAATTTTACTTCTTTGAACCTCGTTCTTTTCTTAACGGTTAAGAGAATGCTCCCACTCATTTCAATGAATCTTTGCTTGGAGAAGCAAAATTTAATTTCATGAAGACTACTCTTCAATTCATTCGTTTAGTCTTAAAACTTCCATTGAAGTGGTTGCGGTATTTTGGTCAATTTCGATTTCTAACAAATCTAGTCACCAAAATGATTTAATGTTTCAAAGTACTTAACTCAATTAAGCACATAGAAACAATCCATTGTAAGTTGATATGTTAGTCAAGAATCAAAAACCCTTTTGATCACGAATAACATTTATCTATACTCTTCACAAGAGATCCTTGCCATGCTTAATATGAGGTTTTAGAAGAAAATTCAATTTTTGTCTTTAGTTACGATGTTTTAATGGAGATTTGAACTAAAATCGAAATGATATCATATATAATTTGAGGTAAAGAATTAGAACAATATGATAACGGAATAGTGGAAAAATTAAACATTTATCGTTAAAATAATACTTGTAAATAATTTAAAGAAGTAAAGCATTTACATAGTGACCTCTACCCAACTATGATAAATGATTCCAAGACCCAAATTCATATTAACTTGGGTACGGTGAAGCCGGATAATCCCTTATTAATATAACTCGGTGGATTAACCCATTAATCGATTATACTTCTGGAACTCTTGGTCCATAAAATTACATTAATATTTATCTTTAGCCCGGAACACATGCGACTACGGTCACGAATACTTCCGTTGAGCTCAATCCAAATTTCTTTGTAATAACATTTTACTATCGACTTACCCAACGTAACAAGGTTTGTGTTACGGTGAAGCCGGATTAACTCCCTTATGAAATTAGGATTCATGGTTTCTACTATTTGGTAAGGCTAAATCTCAATTATTAATATAGCGAGAGGTCATGTCAATTTATTATCTATCACGTTTTAAGTGAACTAAAGCGGTGAACTACGATAATTATAATTGACACGGTCGATGACTCGATTAAAATAGAATGCATGTTTAGTTATGGCGAGTTAGCGATGCATGCAAACATATAAATAAAATGCAAAGCATAAATATAAAATCCTAGTATGGCCTTCCTAAAAAAAAATTTAATTAACTATTACAAATTCGGAAACCAACTCCATTGGTCCCTTGAACATCACTTGGCACGCATTCCAAGGCAACACCGTCTAATGGCACCGTCTTCAAGGATCTCCGGAATTACAAGTAATAATTAAAAATTACATAATTTCCTATTATACATTTGTAATAAAAATTAAATCTATTAAATTACAAAACGGTGATACGAGATCACAATAATTACAACTGAATCGATATTGCCATATATTCTGGGTAATACCAATTAAAAACTAAGGCCATACCAAGTAAAATTACATAATTCAAAAATTATATAAATCAAAAATATGACAATCATAATTAAAATGCAGCATTTATAATATGTATGAACATGCTTAATTTTATGCTAAATCGTCTGTTAAGAGCCAATATCGTATATTACATCGTTTTTTATGCATTTGCGTGATTATAACTTGTTAAAATAACAAAAAGTTACATAAATTCATATTTATGTTCAAGTTAATTACCCTAACCATCTTAGGACTCAAAGCATAGTCTTCACTAACATTTAGACAATAATTCAACTTGATTTCTTAATATTGTTCATAATGGACGCAAAAATACAATTTTATATTATAAACTCCGAATTAAATAATAATAATTTCAAATATTTTCAAAATTTGAAATTCAAACTCCTGAGCATTCTGGAAAAATTCCATGACATTCAAAATGTTCAAAACTTAGGTTAAAAATTTAGAAAAGTTTCGAGAAAAACTATGTTGCGGTTTATCGGTTTTATCAAATATGACCATTAAAATATGAGAAAATTAATTTTAATCAACTTATCACTTTTAGATCTGAAATATGATATAAAATGCAATATATGCCGTTTTTCTTTAGTCGTGAAATGTGTTTTAGCATTATATACTAAATTAAAGCCACTATTTATCGAATATTTACTCAAAAATTCATAAATCATGCAAAAGGAGTTCAATCCATCTAGAATTTTTACACACACTAAGTAAAAATGCATGTGACAACATATAGAATTTTCATGGCCAGATTCGAAATATAACTCATATTATCCCATTTTTTTCTCATATTATTTCATTTTATCTCATAAGAATCATAACTCATGCTAAATAACTTTGTTTTACACGAAATTTTACATGCAATTTGTAAAATATGTATATAAGAACATATCCAAAAATCACTGAAAAATCGAAGTTTAGCTATTTTTCGTCCAAAAATGACATTTTTTCATAAAAATCACATTTTAATGCCAATAATATATATAATGAACAATAAAATCCATAAATCATTCCATATGACCTAAAATCCATTTAGGACCAAAAATTTTTAACATGCAAAATTATTTCGTGATTTATCAACATAAAACACAAATTTCAAGTTTTATTCGTTAATCGTATTATCTCGGAAAAACGATCCCGATCTTGCATGGAACAACCATAAAGCTCTGATACCACTTGTTGGAAATCATATTTTATATATCCCATATGATAGTTTAAAGTTTTAGTCATAAAAACTTAAGGATCTTATGCATGCAAAAACAATAAAAGGAAGTAAGAAAAAATCGTCTCCTTACATAGTATTTTGGCCGAAATATTTGGGCACAAGTGAAGAACTCCTTCCTTCACTTGTTCTTGAGCATAAATATATTAGGATGATCCTCCAAGCATTCAAAATAGAATGCCTCCAATAAGTTGCACCCAAGACATACCCTTAATAGAAGTATAAATACTAACTAGGTAAAATATGCTTGTTACCTTAAAATTAAATCTAATATGTTGATTATTACTACACTAGTAATGTTATGATATTATTAGATTTGAAGAACAAATTTATCATAAAACCATTTTATAATTTTAGAGAGAAGAGAGGAAAAATTTATGTTTTCATTTCACATGCAATAGATGTGCAAAAATGAAGTGAACAACACTACACTAGTGTGAAGGGGGGGGAGGGAACGATCCATTATAGGGTAAGTGGAGTGTATTTGTTTTCTCTTTTTTCAAGCACCCAATAGAAAACGATTTAGGTTAGAACAAAAGAGAATAGGGAAGATAAATAAAGCAAGCATGCTTTGTGTAATAATTGTGTCTAAAGACACAATACTACTAGCTTTTACACGGTCCAAGGTGCCCTTTTACGGGTCTATTTTGGTTCTTATATTTGTCGCACAAATACGTGTAATTTATATTTAAACATCGTCTCATGTTTAAATGCTTCCCGATTAACTTCATCTAATAACACTCCGTAAATATAAGTGTACATCTACACATGTAACTTACGTACCAATATTAATCACATTAGTCCATTAGTACAAATTTTAATAATTAACCGCTTAATTATTAATTTCCATCTCAAATAATTTATTATTCAATTATCTCATAATTAAATAATAATTACCGCGCCTCGAGTTCAAAACTCGAAATCTCTCTAAATAATTTGTTCGGCTACCTTTTAGTCAATTTTGAGGAATTAATTAACTCGTATCGTCATACAATTAATTAATATTTTCTATTAAGGGAATCGTCCTTTAGGTGTGACCTCAAGGGATCAACTGACCACCACCGTCAAACGACAGTAATGTCATACCCTAGTTAGCCAATCATTACCGATTAATGTTGGTCAGTTGACTATATAATTGAATCATCCCTTGCGTATTCTTATTATGAGATTTAATTATGTGATCGCTCTATTGTTGAGGACACCTACTCCAACACTTCTCACCTTTTCTCTTAGTATATTTTGCAAGATGGATATTATAGATTGTTTTGTTGAGGACCACTTGAGTATCCCTTTCTTCAAAGACTCTTTGCAAGCATTGGAAGCCTTAGAAGCAAGTGAGGACAAAAATAAGCATTGGGAATTGGAAGTAGATCTTCGTGAGGCCGCTCTAGCCAACAAAGAACTTACTTATGAGCAATCCGTATTGATACATGACATTCTTATGGAAGCATCCCAATCCGTTGAAGATGAACAAGCAACCGAAGATCATACCATACAAGCGGAGGAGCTAGATGAATTTGTCATGGAATTTGAGTTTGATGAGGTTGATGAACTTGAAGAACAAGTCGAATATGCCATGAGAATGGAATGTATAACGGAAATGGAGCAAATCATTAATGAACCCTCAATGGAGGAAAGTGAGGTACCAACCTCAACTCTAAAATCACTTCCCCCAAATTTGAAATATGCTTACCTTCATGAATCTAAAACTAAACCCGTGATTGTTAATGATAAACTTGATGAGAACCAATTGGAAAGTTTTATTGATGTGTTGGAACAACATGAAAAGGCTATAGGTTATAGTCTAGATGACCTTAAGGGGATGAGTCCCAATTTTTGCATGCATAGAATTCATCTAGAAGAAGACCATAGGCCTACAATCCAATCCCAAAGGAGATTAAACCCCCACATTCAAGAAGTTGTAAAAGCGGAGGTTATGAAATTACATGATGCGGGAATCATATATCCTATATTGGATTCTTTGTAGGTTAGCCCCGTTCAAGTGGTACCTAAGAAAGGAGGTACTACGGTGGTAACAAATGATAAGAATGAGCTCATACCACAAGGAAGATCACCAGTTGGCGTATGTGTATTGACTATCGTAAATTTAATTCCGCAACAAGAAAGGATCATTTCCCCTACCATTCATTGACCAAATGCTCGAGAGGTTAGCCTCTAACAAATTCTTTTGTTACCTTGACGGGTATTCGGGATTCTTCCAAATCCCGATACACCCGGATGACCAACATAATACCACTTTCACATGCCCTTATGGTACTTTTGCATATAGGAGAATGCCTTTCGGGCTATGTAATGCTCCCGCTACTTTCCAAAGATGCATGATGAGTGTTTTCTCCGATTATCTAGAATCCATAATTGAAGTTTGTATGGACGATTTTAGCGTTTATGGAAAAGACTTTGACTCATGCTTGCATAACCATTCTCTTGTATTGCAAAAATGTGAAGATGTTAGTCTTGTTTTGAATTGGGAAAAGTGTCACTTCATGGTTGTTTTAGCAGGATTTTCCCTGAATGGGTCCGGCTTGTTTGAAGAATAAGATGGGTATCTAGCTCTATATGTTTGGAGTATTTATAAACGAATTACAAATAAAGGCTATGTAAAAAGAATAATGCTTATGCTATTTGAATAAACTGAATACAAGTTTGGTAATTGGATGATCGTAAAATAATAAGTAGTAAAGTAATCTTATATTGATGAATCGTGAATGAATTTACAAATGCTAGATCAGAATATTTATAGTCATAATCATGAACGTTGTATTGATCTCCAACGTTCTTCTCTTTTGTCGGGGTTGTTGCCGGATTAATAGGGCGCATTCCCTATTAATTCGGTTGACTGGTTCTTCTCCAACTGATTCTTAGCCTTTTCCCCTTTTGCACGTCTAAGTTCATGGGTGATGTAGTCCCATAATTAGTCTTGGTCTTCCTTGAGAATAGGACACGGTTATTTGACTTATACAACTGTATTTCTTGTTTATCTTCTTAATCCAGCCTGCTTTAATAATCGCAAGCTATTCTATCCGACCATCAGGCTTCTCTTCCAGGATTTAGTAGCCTGCTTGCCATAATATTCTTCAACAGCTAAATAATAGTTAGATTTGTCCGGTCTTTGTTTTCTTCAATCAGCCTTGTAAGGTCAGGCCAGGTTAATCTGGACCTAACAATTGCCCCTTGACATTTTACCCGTGCTGGATCAGGCCAGGGGTGAGATGTCAATTTTACCGGGTTGAATAATAAAGAGACTTACACTTAATCAATGACTCTTAGACTCCTAGTTACCGTTGAACACTATAACGGCTAGGTGATGTCATGCTGAGAGTTTTGCAATCCCTAGGGTTTTCATACCGTTATAGATTTTCTATAAATACGGTATTTAGGGCGAGGTTATTTTTCACCAAATTTCCTCCACTTTCTTTGCTAAGTATTCTTCTGAAATTCTCCTCTATTTCCCAGGAACCTTGTTCTGCTAATTTATATTTTCTCAATAATTTCAATTTCATCACAATAAATCAAACATTCAGAGATATGGGAGCCAAGAAACGTCTTGCATCCCGCAGAGAGAGCTCTGCTGCTTTGTTGAGCCGAACCCATGAGACATCCAAGAGGAAGAGGTAAGGGAAATTGACCCTCCCGCTCGTCTTTGTGGCTTTCAAGTATCAGGATTTCGCTTTTTTTTTGCTCTTCAATCTCTCGGATTCTTCTTTCCCGAGGAGAATTTACTAAAAACAAACTATGACAAGATTCTAAGGGAGAAGAAAATAATTCTGAATCTACCGAGGTATGGATCCTCGAGTCTTGTCCGGTCGGGCTAATCGGGTATCACCTGGTGGTTCTGTATTTTTGAATGGGCGTTCAAAGCAGCCGTAAGTTACCTTTTACTCCCTTGATGATTGATACCATTCGTGCTATGGAGGTGTCACCTTTTCAGATTATGCCAATGGTTTGGAAACTTGTCCATTCTATTGAAAATTTATGTGCTAAACATAATCTTGTAATTACTATTAACGATATCAAGGCAGTTTATCATATGAAAAATCCTGTTGATGGTCGTTTTAATTTGAGAATAAAATCGAAAATGTCTCCATTAATTACTAACCTGGACTCTGGAGATGATAAGAATTGGGCAAAGACTTTCCTGTTTGTCCGGACTGAGACTTTGGGATCAGGCTTTGATTATCTGAGATATCCTCCCTTGGAGAGTGGTAGGTTCCTTGGCCTTTTTATTTTGCAATATATATTATATGAAATTAATGGATTCTGATTCTTACCTGTGTAACTTTGACGGTTTTTGCAGCTCCTGATTGGAGTTGTGATCCTCTTGATGAGGAGGCTGTTTCCAGGATAGAAGCTTTCCTTGCTATTCCTGAGGAAGAGAGGACCTGGCCAACTAGTTTGGGTAGGGAGTTGTTGCCCCGGTATATGAAGACCAAGCCGATCGGGGTCGAGTACCCAAAGGCAAGCCTAGTTCTCCGCTCTTTCCGTACGTCTTTCGTATGCTTTTATGTTGGCCGTTATCTTCCTGTCGTTCTTTGCTTGATATTCACGTATATTTTTTTTTTATATATTCAGTATTTAGGTCTTCTTCTAGGTTGGCCAGCTTTTCTGCAAAGGATTTGAAGGCTGGGGTGGCTAGGATTGCTGAACAGTCCAAGAGCCAGGAAGCTAGTGGGAGCGACAAAACGCTTGATATCCTGGTTTCGAGATTGACCTCTTCAAGATCCTCCTGGGGTAATTTCACCGGAGATTGTCCAAGCTCAAAAAAAGAAAGAGGGAAGATGTTATCTGGAAGAGGAGGAAGGAGAGAAAACCTATCTCGGCTCGGCCACTCGGGAGTATAAGGCAAGTGCCTGCTAGGATTGATGACATGGATGATGCCCGGGCACGGATAGATGAGTTTTCAGCAAAGATGAGCGACCAGCTATTGTCTGCTAGTACCCTTGAGTCGTCTACCAGGGTGGTTTCTATTCGGACTTCTCTTGTAACAAGGGTGCTTGAACTTGCTTCCCAGGCTAGGGAGGTTAGTTGTAAAGGGATATTTTTAATTGTTTATGTGCTTTTTGTTTTACCTTGTATTTGGCTAATTGATTTTGTATGTATGTAGGGGTTGGATGCCGGGTCAAGCACGCTTGTCGGCTTAGGGATGCCAGGCCAAGGTTACTAATTTGGAGGAAAAACTCGATAGGCTAAACCGTGACTGCACACATCCGGGGGTAATGAAGTGGTACTTCAATCTCGTTGGGGACAGCTAAGGAGGCGGCTGTGGTCGCTGTAGTTTGTGAGGTAGTCGCAAAAAATCGAGAAGGTTATCGGCAAGAGTTGGAGGCCGAGAAGCAGGCAATGCAGATCAATTAAGAAAAACGAGGAGCTTGCTTGAAAAGGAGTTGGTGGAGGTGCGGTTGCCGATCCGCTCAAGTACTTCTTCGGGAAAGGCCGGGTTGATGCTATGAGGGATCCAGAATCCGACCGGGCTAATTGGAATCCGGACCGGGATGAGATAGCTTTGGACGCTCGTATCCGATTTGGCCAATATGGGTCAAGAAGAAGAAGTGGATTCTCCTCCTTCCAAGGCAAAGTCGATGATCGGAAATGGCGGATGATTGTGAGTCGATTCTTGGCTCAAAAATAGCTTAGTTTTGTTTTTCTTTTAGGTTTTGGTCTATCCAGGGGGAATGTCCTGGAATGAATATTTAGAAACATTTTTGACCCATCCGGGGGGATGTCCCTGGAATGGATGTTTTTAGGTGTGTGGTAAGGCCATTTATTTTGGATGAATAAATATTTGGTCAAATTTTTTTCTTGTGTTTTCAAAAGGTGATGTTGAATGTCTATCGGATCGCCGTTATTCAACCGGGTCGCCGCCGATTTTGTGCTCGATCCGCCGTTTAATGTGTTATGGGTGGGATCGTTGCACTGTCCGGGAGGGCTTATGTCCCTTGCCTGTCTGGGAGGGCTTATGACCCATTTATGTTATACAATCCAGGAATAGATTTTCCAGGTTTGTATGATAAGTTGAGCTCGATATTATAAGGCTGTTTTGCAATGAATTTTGGATATCAGTTGGATATTAGTTGAATGTTGGTGGGGGTAGCCCCCAATCTTTAAGATTTGTTTTAAATAGAATGCAGTATGTAAAAACAAGTATTGAAGATTCTACTTGGTAAAAATATGGGAACATAGATCAGTACTTGGGCACGTAATTTTGAAGAAATCATATATTGCATTTATTCACGTAATGGCAAGTATCATACATGTAATTTCATATCAAGTTGGGCAGGAAATGTGAACACGAAAATTATACCTGAACCGGGAAATATATTTTATATGTGGAATAATTTTAGGTGTGCAATGTTTCAAGCTCTTGGGATCATTTCGCCTTCCAGGATTTGTAATCTGTAGGCTCCCTGGCCAACTATTGAGTCAATTAAATAGGGACCTTCCCAGGTTGTGGCCAATTTGCCAGCATTCTTTTCTTTTGTGTTTTGGAAGACTTTCCTGAGGACAAGGTCTCCTACCCTGAATACCCTGGCTTTGTGGTCTTGTTATAGCTTTTCGCAACTCTCTTTCTTTGGTATGTCGCTAATCGATCTTGGCTGCATCTCTTAGCTCTTCTGTTAGGTCCAGTGTCCTCCATTAGAGGTATATTGCTTGTTATTGTATTCAGCCGCATCCGGGGCGATGGAACGTCCACCTCACTGGGATTATCGCTTCACATCCAAAGACCAAGGAGTAGGGGTTTGGCCTGTGGATGTTTTTGGTGTGGTTGTCACCCCAAAGTACCGGGGGAGTTCTTCACCCATCCGCCTTTCCTTTTTCCAGCTTTTTCTTTATGCGGTGATTACCACCTTATTACTTTGGATTCTCGCTTGACCGTTGGCTTTTGGATATCCTGGTGTGGATGTCACCAGATTGATGTTCCATTGAGCACAGAAGGCTGCTGTTCTTTTTCCCACAAATTGCGTGCCATTATCACATACTATTTCAGAGGGGATGCCATATCTGAAGAAAATGTAGATTCATATACATACTAACATACTCATATATGTCGAAATTAATTTGTCATCAAATTAAATGTGGATTTTATGCATGCAAACAATATAAAAATAGAGGAGAAATCATGTCCTTACTTTGATGATTTCGGTTTAATGGGCACAAGAGAGATCACCTTTCTCTCTTGTTCTTGAGCTTTTCCTTATGAAAGAACAAAGATCCAAGTATAGGATCTCTCCCTAAGCTTTATACCCAAGGCTATCTCTTAATACAAATTAATATTATAAATACTAGTATAATATTAATAAGGTAGAAAATTGAACCAAAATATTATTTAACACTTGAATATTTCGGTATTATGGAGGGAGAAGTAGAGAGCTTTTTATCTCTCTAGAATACTAATTTTGGATGATGGAATGAAAAAATAATCACTAACACATTTTAGTGTAATATTAGGTAAAATTGGATGAAAAACCAATGATGGTTTTCTCATCAAAAACCGGGTGGAAGGGGGCTTTTTTGGGTAGCCAATGCATGCAAGTGTTGTTCTTTACAATACACAATAGGCTTGCATGGCTAAATAATAGGTAATCATTGTGTTGCCATTATCTTAATCAAACACAATATTAACCCATTACATCCCCTAATTTCGGCACATTTGGATAATAAGTAATCCATTTTATTTTTGTCAATTGTCAATATGTCACATGTCATATGTGACATAAATTTGTTATGTAATTTTGAACATATTAAAAATCAACGTATTAATAAAAATACGTCACATACAAAAATCGACTTAGTAATTTCATAATTACTTGTGCCAAAATATTTTACCATTTATAAATCACAACAGATTGTATTTATAACAATTCATTCAAATTTAATTGTTACTTTAAACAATAATTTCATCCGAGTAATGATACAATTCAATTACTCGGACCGTATCTCATTTAATCACATTTCAATTTGATACGTAAATTTTACTTCCAAAATCGTCCGTTAATTTTCAAGTAATTTAATTAACTCGCAACATTATACGATTAATTAAATAATCAATTAAGAGTGTTGCCTTATAGGTATGATCTAGGGGGTCAACTGATCACCACCGTCGCACGACAGTAATGTCAAACTCTAGTCAGCCAATCATTACCGATATATGTTGACCAGTTGACAGTAACAAAATTACTTCCCAATTGTATTCTTTATAATGAGATTTAAACATGTGATCATCATGATCAACGTCGTGATCGCATTATTGTCGGAGGACACATATTCCAACAATCTCCCACTTGTCCTCGACAAGTGTGCGTCACCAATTCTCTTGTCCTATTACTATCTCCCACTCAATGCAAGGTGTCTTTCAGGTCGTACTTGCAAGTGATCATATCGAGAGTGGTTTCCTCGATCTGGAGAATAACTGATTGACCGGACTTATCTATCTTAGATACTTTCCGAGCGTGGCCACGCATTTCCAGTTCATTACTCCTCGAGTGGCCCTGAGATATTGTTATAACCCTGACTAGGGATGGACAATTCCTATCGCACTCATTCCCTTCGACTAGCCACAGACATCATAACCCAAAATATGCCCATTTGACCCCATTTACGAAGGTCGTAGTAACACAAATCAAAGTTAATCGAAATCGTGCCATCTTAGGAGAATAGTCTTTAGTCAAAAGAATCGACTCATTTGAATACTATAGTAGCTCTCGCCACGACCAGGCTATATAAATTTGCCAGAACTCTATAAGCGGTCATTAGGCCCGACAAAATGTTCCTAACAGTCTGCCTATGTGATCGACTAGTCATCTCTCATGACTCTATGGCACTTGAACTTGCCATCAATCGCATCACACTCTAGTCACTTCGAGACGTCACCTCATATAAGTAACTATGGGCAAAAACAATGTTAATCCATGTTCACTTTAACGGGGTTCAATTGTCTCTACAACCCGTTTGGATATAACAATGTACAAGGTGAGTTAATAATAACTCAAACGACAAATGTCGACATCACACTCGGGTAGTCAATATCATATTACAACCTTGTGATGTATATCGTCAGTGTAAACACTTATTGATTGCAATAGAAGTTTAACATCCCATGTGTCCATGTGTTCAAACTTCTTGCACTTGCAATTTCCTTTGCATTCATGTTCTCTCTTATAGCATGAATCCTACCAAGTACACATCAAGGTTCTCGACCTCGGTTTTGGTTCTTTAACTTGAAAGAACTTTCTTATCGATTATCACATAACGAACGAATTTGTGATGAATAATATAACTTGTACTGATCAAGTATTCCATCCACACACAATGCACTTAGGTATACGTTTTGTAGAATCTTGTAACAATTGACAAGATTATTTAGCTTAGCACTTCTCACAAGTCCTAGCTTGACTAGGAAAGATTGATTTTTGAATAACCTCTTATTCAACCAAGCATCTTTCCAAAAACTTCTCATTTCTCTTTCTAGGCTTGAAAGATTTGGGATTCTCATAAATCCTTATATGTGCTCGGATTTTCTACAATATGTGTAACCTCTTAACATACAATGGAACATTCCGTCAAGCACCGAAATCGTTCATCGGATTCTACTTGAGAATTCATGACGTTTCTATTATGGCTCACCAATCAATCATCATGCTCTTATGCATATGATTCACAATTGGACATGTACATGATTATTCTAATGGCGGAAACATTAGTTACTAATAATCATGAGATCAACCGTTCATAGGTTCAATGAACGACCATGACTGCTAATGGCAATTCCATTTTCATCTACATGAATAACCTATGTGAATGTTGATACGATGTGTATCTCTTAATACTAATCCGACATCCCTTGATGCAATTGGATTCATCATTGTCCATTTTCATCCAGAATTGAAAACTCAAAAGCTTCTTTATGAAAGAAGGTATTAGCTCGTCATTCTTTAATGAGTGATGAGTCGTAAATATTCGAAGGATGATAGCTCCCACTAAATTCCATGTCTTCACATGAGAATTTCTTAACTCCCACTCAATTCTGCATATTTCGAAATTGACTTCTCAATCGAAATTTATCAAGAATTGAAATATAAATTGCATTGCCAAGTTATTAGGATAAAACCATATATGTTCCCATCATATCATTTCAAAATACCTATTTTGAAGTGGTCTTATCTTAACCTTACGGAAAGAGATTTTAAATCTCCCACACACTCATGTCATAATGATGTGTAGCAATGTCATTATTCAAGTATAAACAATATCTAGAATACGTCCTTCGCAAATACCCTTTTGGAAGGATGTTTAACCATTTCATAGTGAGGTTAATTAGCAATGACATTTGCGTGGTTAAAACTTTGGCCATTGAGGATATCGGTATATCAATCTTTGCAACTCGATCATAACTAGTATGTTACTATGATTTATTTAGGCTCTTAAGTAAATCTCAAGGTTGAAACTATTGGTCAAATGTTTCATAAACTTAGTCAAAAACTTGTTGAGACTTTACATTAGTCATTTTCTTCCAAAACTTTCTTTTGGTCTCCTCGTGTAGTTATCTTGAGAATATACTCTCATGTTAACTACACTTGGTCTCTTTAGTCATATAGAATTAACTTGAGACCATAGATCTCATCTATTCGGCATACTATGTAAATAGATATACCTTCATTCAAATCATTTTCTCTTGCGTAGATCTTCATTTACACAAGTACACAATTTTATCTTGCCTTGTGTGTTGTGTCCTCATTTATCTCCCACTCTATCTTTAGAATAAATACACTAATCATTCAAAGATAGCATATGAGACATAAATTAATGATGTTGAAGTATAAGGAGAACTATATCATAGATAGACTAATAGTTATTGATTTCATATGTGTCCTTGGTGATTGACATTCCTTTAAGAGAGTTCATAGACTCAAAATCGCTTCATAAATGATCATACACAAGCCTTAAGCATGTGGACATATAATGAAACCCGTCATTATATTTGTCTATTAGATCACCTTAAGTGAATAATCTTATGTTTCAAAACGCAAGCATTTAAAGATGAAAATTTAGAACATAAAGGATAAATGATAAAACGGGTGACTTGGGTTGCAAACCAAGTCACCATCATCCAAAATACAAACCATTATCCAAAATACTTTTCCATGTCGAACACGGAAACTTAAAGTTCTAAAATCCAAAACATAACTTTAAATAAGACAATGAAAAGCAAAGCTCCATAAAAGCTATCCTTAGCTTCTCCATGGTTTCTTATGCTTGCTTTTCCTTTCCTTTGTCTTTGCTTGGTGGAGGCCCTATTTACAATAAAAAGGGAGATACATTATCACAACTTTGCATCATAATACCATAGTTGAATTAGAAACATAAAATAAGGTTAGTCATTTACCTCTTTGGAGTGATCTTTCCACTTTGATATCACCAAGGTATTTGGAACAATTTCTTTTCCAATGTCCCATGCCATTACAATAATGGCATTTATCAAGAGGACCCTTCTTGACTTTGGATGTGCTAGCTTCACAAGACTTAGCTTTGGTGAATGTGGGAGCTTGCTTTTTACCCTTCCTTCCACTCTTCTTGAATTTCCCTTTACTCTTAGTGCTTATGTTAAGCACATCTTTGGGAGGGTTCACATTTAACCCCATGTCCCTCTCGGCTTGCACAAGTAACTTGTGCAATTCCTCAAGAGACACATCCTTGTCTTGCATGTTGAAATTCACCCGGAATTGCACATATGCCTTGACTTTGGACAAGGAGTGTAGAATCCTATCTACGATGAGTTCTTTAGGGATTTCAACCTTTTGAATTTTCAAGGTCTCGACAAGCTCCATGAGTTTGAGCACATAAGGGCTAACCTTTTGGCCCTCTTTGAAGTCGAGATCAAAGAATGCCGCGGCCGCCTCATATTGGACGATCCGCGGAGTTTGTGAAAACATGGTCACAAGTTTGGAGTAAATCTCATTAGCATTGCCCATTTTGAAGGCTCTCCTTTGGAGGTCCGCCTCCATCGCAAATATTAAGACATTTTTCATTGCGGCGGACTCCTTTTGGTAAGCCTCATATGCTTCCCTAGTGGCCGCGGTGGACCTAGTGGAGGGTTCGGGTGGAGAGGCCTCTGTGAGGTAACGAAGCTTGTCGTCACCTTCGGCGGCTAATTTGAGTTGGGCATCCCATTCGGAGAAATTTGACCCATTCTTTTCAAGTTTACATCGATCCATAAAGGATCGGAGCCAAGATGAACTAGCGAGTGGTGTAGCATTAGGAGTTGGTGTTGATGTTGCCATTTGTTATGAAAAAGAAGTGGTCTACAAAACAAAAATATAAGGAGTAAAACAAATGTCGTTTTAATAATACTCGTAAAAATGTATGATTTAAACAAGTTTTATGCATTTTTTCTAGTGACCTCTACCCAACTAGATAAATGATTCCAAGACCCAAATTCATATCGACTTAGGCACGGTATGGCCGATGAAACCTTTATCAATATAACTCGGTGGATTAACGTTTTAATCGATTCTACTTCTAGAACTCTTAGTCGATAAAATTACTCTAATAATTATCTATAGCCCGGAACACATGCAACTACGGTCGCGAATACTTCCGTTGAGCTCAATCCAAATTTCGAATAAATGTATCCATTATCCAAATCCACATCAACTTGGGCACGGTATGGCCGATGAAACCCTCATTAACATGAACTCGGTGGATTAACACTCATCACCCACTTCCCCTACGTAACAAGGTTTGTACCCCGGTAGGGCCGAGTGCACTCCCTCGCGAAATAGGTTTTCATGGTTTCTACTATTTGGTAAGGCTATGTCTTAATTGTTTGTTTTAGCGAGAGGTCATGTCAATTTATTATCTATCACGTTTTAAGTTAACTAAAGCGGTGAACTACGATAATTCTAATTGACACGGTCGATAAACTCGATAAAATAAAGATGCATGTTTTAGTTATGGCGATTTAGCGATGCATGTGACATAAAATAAAATGCAAGCATAAAGATAAATAAATCCTAGTATGGCCTTTCCTAAAATAGAAAAACTATTTAACTATTACATATTCGGAAACCAACTCCATTGGTCCCTTGAACTTCGGTTGTGGCACGCATCTCGAGGTAACACCGTCTTTATGTATCGCCATTCCTGAAGAAATCCGTCTTTGGGAACTCCGGAATGAATAAAATTACATAATAAATTACATAATTTCCTATTATACATTTGTAACTAAAATAAAATAAATCTATTAAATTACAAAACGGTGATACGAGATCACAATAAAAATTACAACCGAATCGGTATTCCCATACATTTCGGGAAATACCAATTAAAAACTAAGGCCATACTAAGTAAAATTACATAATTCAAAACTTACATAAATTAAAATTATGACAATCATAAAGAAAATGCAGCATTACAATATGTATGAACATGCTCAATTTTATGCTAAATCGCCTTTAATTAGCCAATATCGTATATTACTCGGTTTTTACGGATTTGCGTGATTTCAACATTTTATAATCACAAAAAATACATAAACTCATATTTATGCATAAGTTAATTACCCTAACCTCTTAGGACTCAAAATTTAGTCTTCACTAATAATTTGACCATAATTAACCCTTATTTTATAAAATTGTTCATAAATGGACCAAAAATTACAAAAATAAGCCATAAACTTCAAATAAATCACAAAATTTCAAATAAATTTGAAATTTGAAATTTAAATTCATGAACATTCTGGAAAAATACCATGACACTCATAATGTTCAAAATCTTAGGTTAAAAATTTCGAAATTTTCCGAAAAAACAATGTTGCGGTTTATCGATTTTCAATAAAATAATCATAAAAACATAGAAATATTATTTTCATTAACTTTTCAATTTTATATCTGAAATAGATAATAAAATGCAACATTAGACGTTTTTCCTAAGTCATAGATTATGTTTTATTAATTTTCCACTAATAATGTCACTATTTATGCTATTTTTCTTCAAAAATTCATAAATCATGCAAAAAGACTTCTTTATAGCCAATTATTTTACACACATCTTGTAAAATTGCATGTGACAACATATTAATTTTCTATGACCAGATTCGAAATTTAACTCATATTAACCTATTTTTCACCTAAATCCGAATTTAATAATGAAAAATTCATTTTTCGAGCATAACAAGTCCAAAAATTATGAAAATTTACAGGTTATCTCAAAATAATATATGTGACAACATATCCAAAAACCAAGTGAAAATTCGAAGTATAGCTATTTTTAGACCAAAAATGACATTTTTACTCATAAAATCACATTTAAATGCCATTAATGTAAATTATGAACAATAAAAATCCGAAAAAATAACCAAAATATCCTAAAACATTTTAGGACCAGAAATATTGACATGCATGGATTAATTTCGTGATATCTCATAATAACACAAATTTTACAAGTTTTATTTGTTATTCATATAACTCGGAAAAACTTTTAACCGATTTGCATGCAAACAACCGTGGCTCTTGATACCGATTGAAGAAAATGTAGATTCATATACATACTAACATACTCATATATGTCGAAATTAATTTGTCATAAAATTAAATGTGGATTTTATGCATGCAAACAATATAAAAATAGAGGAGAAATCATGTCCTTACTTTGATGATTTCGGTTTAATGGGCACAAGAGAGATCACCTTTCTCTCTTGTTCTTGAGCTTTTCCTTATGGAAGAACAAAGATCCAAGTATAGGATCTCTCCCTAAGCTTTATACCCAAGGCTATCTTTTAATACAAATTAATATTATAAATACTAGTATAATATTAATAAGGTAGAAAATTGAACCAAAATATTATTTAACACTTGAATATTTCGGTATTATGGAGGGAGAAGTAGAGAGCTTTTTATCTCTCTAGAATACTAATTTTGGATGATGGAATGAAAAAATAATCACTAACACATTTTAGTGTAATATTAGGTAAAATTGGATGAAAAACCAATGATGGTTTTCTCATCAAAAACCGGGTGGAGGGGGGCTTTTTTGGGTAGCCAATGCATGCAAGTGTTGTTCTTTACAATACACAATAGGCTTGCATGGCTAAATAATAGGTAATCATTGTGTTGCCATTATCTTAAGCAAACACAATATTAACCCATTACATCCCCTAATTTCGGCACATTTGGATAATAAGTAATCCATTTTATTTTTGTCAATTGTCAATATGTCACATGTCATATGTGATATAAATTTGTTATGTAATTTTGAACATATTAAAAATCAACGTATTAATAAAAATACGTCACATACAAAAATCGACTTAGTAATTTCATAATTACTTGTGCCAAAATATTTTATCATTTATAAATCACAACAGATTGTATTTATAACAATTCATTCAAATTTAATTGTTACTTTAAACAATAATTTCATCCGAGTAATGATACAATTCAATTACTCAGACCGTATCTCATTTAATCACTGTTCCGGGTGTAATTTCAGAGCAAGTATAGTTACCCCCCGTGGCTTGTAGAATGATGTCTTGAGTTGGATTCTCCCTTGGTCTTAATCGTTCCTCTCGGCCTCTCCTGCAACAATGAACGAACTGAGGGCTTGGCTTGGTGCCAAGCGTACTCACTCCGACGCCCAAGTCAGTAAACTCAGATGTATAAGTTGTATGCTAATTGGCTAGGAATATATTGTAGAGAGATAAGGAAGATTATACCAGATGAATAGTGTATTTAGGTCAAGTTGTATATTTCTGGATTGGATGGGATCATTTCCTCAATGAAGGTTGAGGAGTATTTATAGACTTCACCTTTTGTCACGTAGTGGCCAAGTGGCCAAGTGGCTAGCAGGTGGAAAGACTGATCTACCCCTCGGCCGAGGGACCTATGGCAGGCCGGCGGGCCCTGTTGACTCACCGCCGAGGGGTCTTGGATATGAGTACGCGGATATGTGTCCCGGCTGGCAGGTTGTCATGCCGGGACCCAGGTTGGCAGGCCGATGGGCCGCATCGGCTAGGCTGTCTAAGTCGTTGACTTGCTGTGGACATCTTTGACCTTGCTCAATATGTTGACTTGGTCAGCGGTGCAGAATATGCCCCATCAATTTGCCCCCAGCGTAGTCTATGCCGTGGTATGGGCTTCGATGTACTTTCGAGCGTATATTCTCGCGCAAGTAGTTTGTAGAAAATTTTCCCATCGGCTTCTTCTTGGCGGCTTCTTTTGCCTCTGCTGGTCTTTCTTAGGCCGTACCATATCCCCCTCCACATGGATGTGTATTGGGCATCCGATGTGGAAAAGAAAAGGACGCTGGCCGAGACCGGGGTTGAGCGCGGTTATTTTTGATTGCCCCGGCCGGCGGTGTCTAGCTTGGTCGATCATGTGGCGGCGGAGAGCGGATGCTTGGGAGTTTGTTGAGGAAGGTGAATAGGCGGAGAGATTTGAATAGGCGTGTTGAAGACGTTTGGTCACTGTTGCATTGATTGACATAATCGTTGCAACGATTGACATCCCGTGGTTGCATGTCCGACACGTGTCCGCACGATTTGATTGGACGACGCTTCATGGGTCTGTTTTTGATTGGTCCGCTTCATGGGCTTTTCCCTATAAATAGGGCAATTGCTCAGAAAAATTGGCCACCAATTTCATTCTCCAAAATTTCCTTCTCTCTAAACTTCCAAGGGTTTCTTTGTCTTCTAATTTTCGAGTTGTTACTCGTGAGCATTTTCTTCAAGGTAAACAAACAAACTTTCCAATTTTTAATTTTGTAATTTCATTGTAAACATGTCTTCGCCGACGCCGGCCTAGTAAGCCGGGCCGTAGGTCCCCTTCTCCCGAAGTCGATCCTCGAATTACGGAGGAATGGGAGGATGATTCGATGTCGATGATGATGCGAGAAGATTTTGGTGACGATGCCGAGGAGGCTCGTCCTAATAACGTGAGGAAGTACGTTATGGATCACGGCCTCGCTTGTAAAGTCCGTCTTGACTGTACTTGGACCCATAAGTTAGCCCATTGTTCGGTGAGATATTTTTCGAGAAACATTTCTTCTTCGGTGAGGGCTACGAAATCGTTATCCCGGAGGAGGAGGGTCGGTGTCTGTTGCCCTCCACCGGGCCACACCGCGCGTATATATGCGACATTTGGAGTTTGGGCTCCGGTTTCCGCTGAATGGGTATGTTGTGGCCATCCTTAAGGCCATGAACGTTGCCGTTGCCCAATTGCACCCGTTGGCCATGAGGACCATAATCGGGTTTGTCTGGCTTTGTCTCTTCAAGGGGGAGGCCCCAACGGTGAACTTATTTCGCCGACTTCACTACCTCCAACCGTGATTCTCGGCCGCGCCGGTGGGGGCGTGCACACGGAGAAGGGTTATGTCACCGCCGACAAACTTTCCTCTTGCAAGGGCTGGCGGGGTCGGTGGGTGTACGTTAAGGTGCCGAACGACTATCCACTTCCCTCGCTCCTTTCAAAGCATCAAGTTAACTTGCGGTGTGAGACTAAGGCGGAGCATGACGGATGGGTCTCCGGAAGAAACTCAAAATGGATTTGGCGGGGTTCTTCTCTCGGAGGACGAGAGTCGGCAATGCGGCTTTTTGAGGTAGACAAGGGTGGGCTGCCGAAAAGATGGATTCCTCAAACGCAGATCATTCTCCAGGATGAGCCGCTTTGCCATGTCGGCCTCATACCGGCCCTAGCGCAGGGTGAGTGGGGTCGGTGTGAGGCCCATCACCGTTCTCGTTGTGTCTTTGAACTTTGATTTATTTCTTCTACTTAACTCTTGCTTCGTTTCCTTCGCAGGCCATTTTGGACCGGACACATCGAGGATATCCTCGGAGAATGGGATCGAACAAAGATAAAACCGTTGCTAACTTACATCCCAAAGCTCTCCCCAATGACCGCAGGAGGTCGCCGACCGATCTCATAGAGCGGTGAAAAGCTTGAGTGCGGTGGAGACCCAGCGAAGGTTGTTAGTAACGTGCCGCGCCATACGCGCAAAACGAAGTCCTCGGCGGTGGTGGTGGCGTCGACTCGGCTCCGCCTTCCATCCCCCTTGTTCAGAAGGAGACGGTGGAGATCATTTGTATCTCCAACGGGGATGACTCCGACGAAGAGGAGGGCTCGCCCCTTGTCCGTAAAAGAAAGCAAACGGCCTATACTGCGACCGTTGATTCTGCTGCTGACGAGGAGACGCGCGTTTCGGCCAAGAAGGCCAAGCACGGCATTGTTCTTTCTGTGGCTTCGATTTAGCCGGTTCCTTAGGCGCGCTCGTGATGAGCTCTTCGGCATGTCTGCGTATGTCGATACTTATGCTTGCTTTAAATTTTGTAGATCGGCCGCAGTCGTCCGCCGCTCCTGTTGGGCAGCAAGTGGAGGGGAGTTCTGTGCGGGCTGGTGATCAACACGTCACCGTGAACTCTCCATCCCAGAAGGTTCTCCTCCCCATCCGCAGCCGGTGATCAAAATGTCACCACTGTCCCTTCATCCCGAAGGTTTTCCTCTCTCACCACGGCCGGTGATCAAAATGTCACCTTGTTTCCTCATCCCGAAGGTTTCCTTCTCCCGGCTCATAGATGAAGGCACGGAGCTTATCAAGGAGTGGCGAGGTGGAACGGTCTTACCGGTGCTCGTATCGTAGAGCAGGAGAAGGCCTTGGCTCAATCCGCTTTTGAGCTTAATGCCATTAAGAAGGTGGCCGTGAAGGCAAAGTAGGATCTTCTCAACGAGCGAGAGGCTCGGGGGGATCGAGAGGGCGCTCTTGGTCGAAAGAAAACTTAGGAAGGACGTTGAAAAGGAGGTCCTTCGAGAGATCCAAGGCCGAGGTGCGGCACCGAAGCCGCTAAGTCAGCGGGGAAGTGTACACTTGTTCGAGGCACGCCGACCTCTACCTCAAGCGAGAGGGATGAATCCGGGGACTGTTTAAGGCCCGGGCGGAGGTGGTTCGGATCGAGATGCCGTCATTAGGCAAAAGGATAAGGACATTGAGATGCTCCAAACCGTCATGCTCCCTAACATGTGTCTTGAATTAGGGATTTAGCCGAAGGAGCGCTAGGGAAGTGATTGAGGAGCTCTTCCCTCTTGATGGTTCCTTTCCGTGGGACAGATATGACAAGTCGCTTGATGACAAGCTCGAAGCCAAGGAGCAAGCCGTGGCGGAGAAGGCTAAAGAGGCGGTGAGGGCGAAGGCGGAGAAGGAGGCGGCCGCCGAGAAGGCGCTCGGGCCGAGAAGGCTAAGGAGGCCCAAGAGGAAGCCAAGCGGGCAAAGGCGGCCGAGGCCGCCGAGGCTAAAGCCGAGGCCGCCAAGCCGAGGTCGCTAAGGGAGCTATTCGGGGTACCCATCGAAGAAAGTGCCGCCGTTCGTTGCTGATGGCGAGCAACAACGGACATAGGGAGATAGCATTTGTAACTTTTTGTCTTTTGGCTCATCCTTGTAATTTCTTGTGATTCGTTGAATATATTTAATAAGAGTTCGTTTTTACTTCACTTCTTTTCCTTGTGCTAGTATTCGAGCTTCGACTGTCCTTTTAGCGTCTCCGTCTTTGTCCGGGTTGTCTCTTTCCGTTATTAATTGAGTATCTCTTATGTTCCCGCCTCGGCTTGGCCGAGGCAGTCTAGAGTGCGTGTCTCAATTGTGTTAACGCTTCCAAGGCATCTTGATCGTTTCGGCCGAGTATCAACGCGCTGGTTATAACCGTCGCAGTTGTCCGCTTCCTTAGGGTGCATGCCGCTCTTGTCGGTATGACAGTGTGAGCCGTCGTCCGCCGTGGCGTCTACTACTTGGAGGATCGCGACGGTGCTGTTTCTTGAAGGAGACTCCCGTGGCGTCTACTACTGGAGGATCTGCGACGGCGTCACACCTCTTGGGGTGACTCCGTGGCGTCTACTACTTGGAGTGACTGCGACGGTGCTGTTTCTTGAAGGAGACTCCGTGGCGTCTACTACTTGGAGGATCGCGACAGCGTCACACCTCTTGGGGTGATCGCCGTGGCGTCTACTACTTGGAGTGACTGCGACGGTGCCGTTTCTTGAAGGAGACTCCCGTGGCGTCTACTACTTGGAGGATCGCGACGGCGTCACACCTCTTGGGGTGATCGCCGTGGCGTCTACTACTTGGAGGACTGCGACGGTGCCTGTTTCTTGAAGGAGACTCCCGTGGCGTCTACTACTTGGAGTGACTGCGACGGCGTCACACCTCTTGGGGTGACTGCCGTGGCGTCTACTACTTGGAGTGACTGCGACGGTGCCTGTTTCTTGAAGGAGACTCCCGTGGCGTCCACTACTTGGAGTGACTGCGACGGCGTCACACCTCTTGGGGTGACTGCCGTGGCGTCTACTACTTGGGGTGACTGCGACGGTGCTGTTTCTTGAAGGAGACTCCCGTGGCGTCTACTACTTGGAGGATGCGACGGCGTCACACCTCTTGGGGTGATCGCCGTGGCGTCTACTACTTGGAGTGACTGCGACGGCGCTGTTTCTTCAAAGAGATCGCCGCTCTTGTCGGTGTGACCGGAAGAAGCCGACATCCGCTATCGATAGTGATCGCCGCTCTTGTCGGTATGACAAAGTGTGAGCGGCGTCTGTTGCTTCTTGATAAAGGCTGCCGCTCTTGTCGGTATGACAGTGTGAGCCGGCGTCCGCTCCTTCCTAGTGACTATGGGAAGAGCGTACATTCTGATGGAAGACTTGGATGATTTTTCATTTAGGTAAAAACATGCGTCGGGGTGCCGACAGCTGTTTTGGACACCTCCGACGTTACATGGAGTATTCCCGAGATTTCCCGGCGTCCTAATGGCCCGTTGAAGGCGTACCTCCCCAGTTAGCCGCTAGTTACATCCATGAGGTCGCTCTCCTGTTGTAAGGATAGACCTTTCCCTTTCTCCGATTTCTTTGCCACCTTAAGGGATTGCATGTTGCATCCTCTGGCAGCTATCTGGGCGTTCACCACCTCGTCATTCTCGTCTTTGGAGACGAGCTTATGCGCTTCCCCCCGGTCCGAGACGTACATCAATGTTAGGGCCCGGATGGACATCTTGCGTCGGCCGCTCGCTCGAGTGACGCGGCCTATGAGAACGTTGTAGGCGGATGAGCCGTCGATGACCACGAACTCGGCTAGGACATTCTTGGCGCGTTCCTTTCGCCAAACGTTATCGGAGTCCGATCGATCCCGGTGGTACCGGTCCGGCCCCAGAAATCGTATAGCGGGTTGGTGCGGGGGCTTAAGTCCTTGACCTTCGTGCCGAGGCCGAGGAAGCACTCCCGAACATGACATTCGTGTATGCGCCGTGTCAATCAGGCACCTTTTGACCAGGTGGTTGGATATGTCCAAATTGACTACAAGTGGGTCGCTGTGAGGAGCGATGACTCCTTCGTAGTCCTTTCTTCCGACGATTATGTCGGGGATGTTGGAAGAGGGGTGGGCCGTGTTGGGCACGAAGTTGATGGCCCGATAGTGCTCGTTCGGTGTCGTTTGTACCCATGAGCGGACCCTCCGTTCTCGTGGCCCCCGATGACAACGTGGATCACCCCTATCCGTTCGAAGACGGATTTCTTCTCCGAATCGCCGGCGTCGGTCTTTTGGCTTTTGGCAACGTACTTGCCGAGGCTCCCCTTCCGGATCAGCTCTTCAATGGCATTCTTCGGATGCGGTAGATCGTTGGTTAGATGGCGGTGTGGCCGTGGTACTCACAAGATCTTGGCTCGTGTCACCGTCACTTTTTGGTTTTGGGGTCTCTCCCCCTTCGGCCCTCGCTTTTGCTCGGGCGAAGACTTCGGCGGGCGATACGACGAGAGGGGTTTTATCGTTATACCGCCTCGGTGGTACGTTCCCGAACTCCACCCGCGCCCGCCGAGTCCCGTTTCTGGCAGATTTGTCGGCCGTGACCTATTATTGTCTCGGCGTCTTTCTTCGGACCGTGACCCGTTGTTGTCACGGCGTCTTTTATGCGGGTTGTCCTCCGGCGCTCTTCTTTTATGAGTGCTCGGCCTTGCTCGGGCCTAGCCACGTCTTGTGATAGTCTTCTACCTTGATGGCTTGGTCGGCCTTCTTCCGGCGGCATCAAGCCCAGGCCTTCGCACTTGATGAGCTCATTTTTCAAATCTCCCCTTGGGAGGCCTTTCATCAGCGCGAAGGCCGCCAGTTCGGGATTAATCTCCGAACTGTTGGACCTTTCCGTCGAACCTCTTCATGTAGCTTCGTAGAGACTCGCCCCCTTCTGTTTGATAGTAAGGAGGTCCGATGTCTCCACGGCCCTTCTCTTGTTGCAAGAGTCTTTGGGCTAGAAAGGCGTCCCTTAGGTCGGCGTAGTAGTACACCGAGCCGTCGGGGAGCCCTTTGTACCAACTTTGAGCCATCCCATGCAATGTTGTTGGGAAAACTCGGCACCATACTTCATCGGGCTGCTCCCATACCGACATGTGAGACTCGAAAGCCTCGGCGTGGTCGGTGGATCACCCTCCCCTTTGTATGATATGGGTGGCAACTTGAGCTTAGTTGGCACCTGGACTTCTAGGACGTAGGCGCCGAGGGGTCGTCGATCACATGCCGGACTACACGTGGCGATCGGCTCCTCGCATTCCTAGCCCGACTCCTCTCCTCGTAGCGGGAGGGACTTCTTCCCGACTCGGCGAGTCGGGCTTCTTCTTCTCCGACTCGATGGGTCGACTTCTTTCATTCCTCCGGAGTGGGCCTCGTGGCTGCTGCGGTGACGCTGTATCCCCCGCAAGTGCGGTCGGGACTTATGTCCATCACTAGCATTCTGGGCTCCTCCGGTGTTTCAACAGGCCAACCTCTTCCGGTGCTCCGTTCAAGTCTCTTGGAGTCACGTTCGGGCCCTGGTCTCCCGGACGGGTCCCGCCGCTCTTGTCGGTGTGACGGTGTGAGCCGACGTCCTACCGATGAGGTCCAGGATTTGCTTTAGCAATGCCACGTCGACCACATGTCCCATGAGGGTGACTTGGTTGGCGGCGCGTCGCATCCGGTGTTATTGGCATCCCGAACTCCGGTTGGATTACTCCGTCGGCGGAGAGCCGTATGACTCCGAATTGTTGAAGTATCATCCGGGTGGAGGGGCTCGTCGATTTACGAACACCTCTTGTTCTTTTGACATCTTCTTAGCTTTTTGGGTGGGTTTTTGTTGTTTTTTTTTTGTTTGGGAATGAATGTGACTAGCTTCTAGTTTCTTTTCCCCACAGACGGCGCCAATTGTTCCGGGTGTAATTCCAGAGCAAGTATAGTTACCCCCCGTGGCTTGTAGAATGATGTCTTGAGTTGGATTCTCCCTTGGTCTTAATCGTTCCTCTCGGCCTCTCCTGCAACAATGAACGAACTGAGGGCTTGGCTTGGTGCCAAGCGTACTCACTCCGACGCCCAAGTCGATGAAACTCAGATGTATAAGTTGTATGCTAATTGGCTAGGAATATATTGTAGAGAGATAAGGAAGATTATACCAGATGAATAGTGTATTTAGGTCAAGTTGTATATTTCTTGATTGGATGGGATCCTTTCCTCAATGAAGGTTGAGGAGTATTTATAGACTTCACCTTTTGTCACGTAGTGGCCAAGTGGCCAAGTGGCTAGCAGATGGAAAGACTGATCTACCCCTCGGCCGAGGGACCTATGGCAGGCCGGCGGGCCCTGTTGACTCACCGCCGAGGGGTCTTGGATATGAGTACGCGGATATGTGTCCCTACATTTGGCGAGGTTGTCATGCCGGGACCAGTGTTGGCAGCCGATGGGCCGCATCGGCTAGGCTGTCTAAGTTGTTGACTTGCTGTGGACATCTTTGACCTTGCTCAATATGTTGACTTGGTCAGCGGTGCAGAATATGCCCCATCAATCACATTTCAATTTGATACGTAAATTTTACTTCCAAAATCGTCCGTCAATTTTCAAGTAATTTAATTAACTCGCAACATTATACGATTAATTAAATAATCAATTAAGAGTGTTGCCCTATAGGTATGACCTAGGGGTCAATCGATCACCACCGTCGCACGACAAAGTAATGTCAAACTCTAGTCACCCAATCATTACCGATATATGTTGACCGAGTTTGAGAACAAAATTACTTCCCAATTGTATTCTTTATAATGAGATTTAAACATGTGATCATCATGATCAACAGTCGTGATCGCATTATTGTCGGAGGACACATATTCCAACAATATCTTCATATGATGTTGTGTTTAATGAATGCTATGACATCCTTCTCCTTGACTTGCCTGTATGATTCAGCTTCTATCCATTTGGAGAAGTAATCAGTCATTGCTAACATGAAAACCTTTTGTCCGGGCGCTTGAGGTAGTTTTCCTACTATATCCATGCCCCACTTCATAAATGGCCATGGTGCGGATATGGAATGTAGTTCCTCAGATGGCTGATGGATATATGGTCCGTGAATCTGACAAGCTTTGCATTTAGAGCTAAAATCCAGGCAATCGGCTCTCAAGGTAGGCCAATAATAACCTGTTCTGAGTACTTTGCTTGCCAGGCTTCTTCCACCTTTGTGATTTCCACAAGTAACCTTCATGGATTTACGATAATATCTTTCGCCTTCCCGTGGTTCCAGGCATCCGAGGTAGGGCCCGCCTGCGATTTCTTAAAAAGCACGTTGTCAATAATAGTATATGAAGCGCTTTTATTTTTAGTGCTCTGGCATCTTGCTTATTTAAGGGAAGGATTCCCTGTTGTAGCCAGTCATAGTAGGGTTTTGTCCAAGAATTAGCAATGTAGATTGGGAAACTCTCATCTTGTTTATTTATTGCAGGTTCTAATAAATGCACGATGGGTATTTTGTCGAAGTCAAGGGGACTAAAGTTGGATCCTAGGCCGGCTAGAGCATCGGCCTGGGTATTCAAATCCCTGGGAATTTGGTCAATATTAAAATTTCGAAATTTACTTTTTAAAATTTGGACAACGTCCAGATAAAGCATCATCTTGGGGTCTTTTGCAGTATATATCCCATTTACTTGGTTGGAGATAAGAAGGGAATCAGTACGTACCTTTAGGTTTTGCACACCAAGGTCAATACATACCTTTAATCCGGCTATCAGGGCTTCATATTCTGCCTCATTGTTGGTAGCCTCAAATGCATGACTTATAGCCTGTACTATCTTATCCCCCGTGGCGATTTTAGTACTAACCCTTGATCCTGTGCCCCTCATGTTGCATTTGCACCATCGACGAATATGGTCCATTCTAGGTCCGTATGGTCACCGGTCGGTTTGTTTACTTCTTTTATCGGTCGGGTTCTAGGGTCGGACTAAAATCAGCCACAAAATCTGCTAATGCTTGTGATTTAATTGTTGTCCTTGGTTCAAATGTTATATTGTATGTGCTTATTTGGGTGACCATTTGCACATTCGTCCGGACAGATTTACGGTTTCGAGTACGAGACTTGATAGGGAGATTGGTTCGACTATTATTGGGTGACTTTCAAAGTATGGTCTTAATTTTGTGCAACTCATAATTAAAGCTAAAACATATTTTTCAAGTAAGCCATACCGATCTCTCGCATCCAGTAGACTTTTACTTACATAATAGACAGTCTTGTTGTCCGTCCGCTTCTTTGACTAGACCGCACCGACATCGATTCTGTGGATCGAGGTATCTTGTCGGGGTTCATCTTTGATTTGGTTTTGCCAGAAGGGGGAGAGGATAGATATATTTTCAGGTCTTCAAAGGCGGCTGATGGTCAGGGGTCCATTGAAAGTCCTTGTTCTTCCTTAGCAGGTTATAAAACGATTTGCACCTTTCTGATGATCTTGAAATGAATCTGTTCAGGGCCGCTATTCTTCCAGTCAACTTTTGTATGTCTTTGACTGTCTTTGGTTGTTCTAGCTCCAGGATAGCTTTGATCTGTTCAGACTGGCTTCTATTCCTCTTTTTGTCACCATGTAGCCCGGGAATTTGCCCTGCCTTTGAGACTCAAGTGGCATTTTTGTGGGTTGAGCTTCATATTGAATTTTTCCAGTATTTGAAAGGCTACTTCCAGGTCTTTAACGTGGTCTTCTGCCTTTTTTGATTTGACTACCATGTCATCTATGTAGACTTCCATGGTGTCTCCTATCTGATCTTTGAACATCATGTTGACTAACCTTTGGTAGGTTACACCTGCATTTTTTAATCCAAAGGGCATAACAGTATAACAATATATACCTCTTTCAGTGATGAAAGTTGTGCTTTCCTGGTCTGCTGGGTGCATTTTTATCTCGATTGAATCATTGGAGGCATCCATGAATGTCGGCATTTCGTGGCCTGCAGTGGCATCTACCATTGCATCGATGTGTGGTAGGGGAAATGGATCTTTTGGGCAGGCTTTGTTTAAGTCGGTGTAATCTACACAGACTCTCCATTTGCCATTTTTCTTTTGGACGACTACCACGTTTGCAAGCGGTCGGGTACATTACTTCCCCGATCATTCCCATGTCTAGTAGCTTGTCAACTTCTTGGTTGATGATTTCATGCCTTTCTGCAGCAAATTTTCTTCTCTTTTGCTGTACAGGCTTAAAGGATTTGTCAATGATCAGCTTATGAGTAATAACATTAGCATCTATACCAGTCATATCAAAATGTGACCAAGCAAAACAAGACATTTTAGTTTTGAGAAAGCTGACCAGATTTGGTCTGATTGAGTCGGGTGTATCTGACCCTACGAGTACTTTCTGTCGGGAATTCTGGATCTAATATGACTTCTCTCTGTTTCCATCTGTGTTTGTGCTATGTATTCTTCCCGACAGGTGACTTTAATTGCTATGCAAGGGACTTACCTGACTTTGAGGGTTTCAAAGCCTGAGTGTAACATTCCTGAGCCGTCCTTTGTTCTCCTCTGATGGTGGTTATCCCCCATTCTGTTGGAATTTTCACGCATTGATGGTATGTTGATGGGATTGCTTTGACATTGTGGATCCATGGTCTGCCCAGGATTACATTATACGAGGATAGGCAATCCATTACTCCAAATCTCTCATATGAAGCCACGCCTTCCACATAGGTAGGCAAGCTGATTTCTCCCAAGGTGTTCTTTGTTTCTCCACTGAATCCAACCAGGACGCTGGATTTCTTGATGATCTTCCCTTCGTCTATCTTCATAGCTTTAAGGACGTCAAGCATCACCAGGTTGATTGAGCGCCTCCGTCTATCGGGATTCTTGACACCTTTCTTTGTGCCGATTTGCATGGTGATTACCAGGTGTCATGGTGTAGATCGATATTCCTTGCATCCGAGTCATCAAAGGTAATAGCAGGCAATGACTTGGGCTGGGAGGAGGTTGGAGTCTGGACTCCCTGGATATTCTTTTGGCGACCGAGTGGTCGGTCCATTTGATTTCGATCCTCCATTTATGAATTTGACTTCATAGATGGGAGGAGGAGGAGGAGGGTCTCTCGCCGCTTCCGGGTCTCTCTTGTTTTGTCCTTCATCTTTGTTCTTTGGTCTTTGGATTATGTCTTTCAAGTAGCCTTTCTTTAGAAGATATGCCACCTGTTTCGAGTGGATGCATTCGTCGTGGTGTGTCCGATGTCCCGATGGAAGTCACACCATCTTGTTGGATCTTTCCTGGGGTTGTCGGATTTCTTTGGCCATCCGATGTATCTCCCAGGTTTTCAGAGCGTTTGATTAATCCTGCAGTATTAATAGAGAAGTTATATTCGGGAATAGTTGGAAGGCTAGAAAGGTTACCTTTGTGTTCTTGTGCCATATTGACTTGGATCGTTCGGGCCTGGAATAGGGTGGTGATCTGGGATTGCCTCCTTTCTGGTAGGAGCTTTTCCTGTTAGTATGTCCATAGCCTTGCTTTCCTCCGGATGAGTTCGTCCTGAAGTTGAGGTCTTCTTCTAATCTGACATGCTCTAAGGCAATGGATTGAACAGTGGCAAAGGTTGGACATGCTTTCTTGGTCAGATCTGCATAAATGTCACCGTCAAGCGGGACTCCTTGTCGAATGCTTCTACATTTGTTTCTTCATCGCATCCGGGAATGGCCACCTTTTCTTTGACAAATCCGGCCAGGAATTCTTTGAGAGATTCTTGGGAAGTTGCTTTATCTGAAGCAGTTTACGGGTCTCTTGGCCATATCTGCGCTACTTGCGAATTGTTAATTGAAGGCATTGATCAAGTGCAAAATTCTTGATACCTCCATTTGGGAGATTGATGAACCATTGTAATCTTTGCTCCAGTCGGGATTGTTCCAAAGCCCTTACACATGCAGACTTGCTCGAGTTCACTGGGTATTGAGGCGCCAACATTTTCTCGTTTGAATATGGCAACATGATTTTGTGAATCGAGGTTCCATCATAAGTTCTCATGGATGGAACAAGTAAATTTCTTGGGAGATCAATTTTTGCAATTTCATCGCAAAGGGTGAATCGCAAAGTGTCAACTTCTACTTGACCCACGTGGTCCGGCACTCCGGGTATATTTTCTATTTTGTTGTGGAGTTTTGGATTTCTGAAGCATAGCCATCATTATTTGCGCTTCAGTTTTGTTTGTCTCTTCATTGGGAATGGTTGGGGTACCGGATGATGTATCCTTCTCCGGGGTTCCAAAATTGGAGAAGTCTATGTTTTTGATAATGGATGAGAATGGGGTTCTGGTTCGAATCGGTCTTGGAGCCCGAAGCCCGATTTTCCAATTTCTTCTTCAGGCTAGACTCGATTCCTTGACTATTGATTGATTTGCTTCACTGAGCTACCCTCTCTTGGATTGTTTCCAATTCTTTGATCTTGGCCAAGGCAGCCGCTAATTGTTGTTCCGCGGTGAGTTCCACCATTTTTGTGTGTGAATATTAAATGATGAAGGGAATTTTATTGGTTGAAGAACTAGATGCCCCACGGTGGGCGCCAATTGTTTTAGCAGGATTTTCCCTGAATGGGTCCGGCTTGTTTGAAGAATAAGATGGGTATCTAGCTCTATATGTTTGGAGTATTTATAAACGAATTACAAAGAAAGGCTATGTAAAAAGAATAATGCTTATGCTATTTGAATAAACTGAATACAAGTTTGGTAATTGGATGATCGTAAAATAATAAGTAGTAAAGTAATCTTATATTGATGAATCGTGAATGAATTTACAAATGCTAGATCAGAATATTTATAGTCATAATCATGAACGTTGTATTGATCTCCAACGTTCCTCTCTTTTTTCGGGGTTGTTGCCGGATTAATAGGGCGCATTCCCTATTAATTCGGTTGACTGGTTCTTCTCCAACTGATTCTTAGCCTTTTCCCCTTTTGCACGTCTAAGTTCATGGGTGATGTAGTCCCATAATTAGTCTTGGTCTTCCTTGAGAATAGGACACGGTTATTTGACTCATACAACTGTATTTCTTGTTTATCTTCTTAATCCAGCCTGCTTTAATAATCTGCCAAGCTATTCTATACTGACCATCAGGCTTCTCTTCCAGGATTTAGTATCCTGCTTGCCATAATATTCTTCAACAGCTAAATAATAGTTAGATTTGTCCGGTCTTTGTTTTCTTCAATCAACCTTGTAAGGTCAGGCCAGGTTATGGTCAGGCCAGGTTAATCTGGGCCTAACAATGGTCAATGAAGGTATTGTTTTGGGTCATTTAATCTCGGAAAAGGGCATCGAAGTTGACAAAGCTAAGGTTAAGGTGATAGAGAAACTCCCACCTCATGTGAATGTTATAGGGGTTAGAAGCTTTCTCGGTCACGCGGGTTTCTATCGCCGTTTCATAAAAGACTTCTCAAAAATCGCGAAACCCGTCACTCAACTTTTGCTTAAATATGCCCAATTCCAATTCACTAATGAGTGTGTTGAAGCCTTTAATAGAATTAAGGAAGCACTAATCTCGGCACCAATCATCCAAGCACCAAATTGGGAACTACCATTTGAGATCATTTGTGATGCGAGTAACTACGCCGTTGGAGCGGTTCTTTCCCAACGGGTAGGAAAGGCTTTGGATGCTATCTATTACATAAGAAGGACTCTTGATTCCGCACAAGTGAGCTATGATACTACCGAGAAGGAACTCCTTGCCATTGTCTATGCCTTAGACAAATTTCGTTCCTATTTGCGAGGATCAAAAGTGATTGTTTTCTCGGACCATCGTGCTCTTAGACATCTCTTGATAAAGAAAGAAGCAAAGCCAAGATTGTTGAGATGGATTTTGCTACTCCAAGAATTCGATTTAGAGATAAGAGACAGGAAGGGAGCCGAAAATGTGGTAGCGGACCACTTGTCAAGAATTCGATTCCATAGTGATGAGGGAGAGACACTGATCAATGACTCTTTCCCCGATGATATCTTAATGGCCATCCAATCACAACTTGAGAGGCACACCACACAGTGGTTTGCCGACTATGCTAACTACATTGTGGGAGGAGTCCTTCCTCCAAATTTGAACTACAATCAAAGAAAGAGATTCTTGTTTGAAGTAAAGAGATACTTTTGGGATGATCCCAATATTTACAAGGAATGTAGTGATGGACTTTACCGAAGATGCATAACCCAATGGGAAGTTCAAGGTGTTTTGGAGGGATGTCATTCATCACCTTATGGAGGGCATCATGGAGCACGAAGAACTATTGCTAAAGTCCTTCAATCAGGTTTCTTTTGGCCCACCATGTTTGAAGATGCTAGAGAGTTTATTCTCCATTGTGATCCTTGCCAAAGAACCGGGAACATTTCTTGGACGAATGAGATTCCACAATGAGGAATATTGGAGGTAGAAATTTTCGATATATGGGGAATTGACTACCAAGGACCATTTGTATCATCTCAAGGAAATAAATACATTCTTGTAGCCGTTGATTATGTATCAAAATGGGTAGAGGCAATTGCCACTCCAACCGATGACGCCAAAACAGTTACTAAGCTTCTCAAGAAAATAATCTTCCCAAGATTTGGAGTCCCTAGAGCAATTATTAGTGATGGAGGGACACATTTCCATGAAAAGGAGCTCACATCCCTTTTGGCAAAGTATGGTGTTCAACATAGGACCGGCTTAGGATATCATCCTCAAACAAGCGGTCAAGTTGAAGTTTCAAATAGAGAGATCAAACAAATTCTTGAAAAGGTTGTTAACAAGCTCGTAAGGATTGGAGTATGAAGCTTGATGACACTCTTTGGGCTTATAGGACGGCCTATAAGATTCCAATAGGAGCCTCCTCTTACAAGCTAGTCTATGGAAAAGCATGTCATTTGCCAATTGAGCTAGAATGCAAAGTTTTTTGGGCAACCAAAGCTCTCAACCTTGATCTCAAGATAAGTGGCCAAAAGAGGATAATGCAAATCCAAGAGTTGGAGGAATTCCGACTACAATCCTATGAAAATGCCAAGATCTACAAAGAACGGACAAAGTTGCTTCATGACAAAAGAATCAAGCAAAATGCCTTGCACAAGGGAGACAAAGTCCTTCTATTTAATTCCCGATATCGACTCTTCCTCGGGAAGTTAAATTCTAGATGGATGGGTCCCTATGTGATTACCGAGGTAGGGAAATATGGAGACTTTGAGATAAAGTCGGAAGATGGAAACAAATTCAAAGTCAATGGGCAAAGGTTGAAACCATATTATGAGGGAGCATTCATTGGAGAAGTCGAGGTCATCCGCCTCGGGCCTCTCCCTCCATGAGAAGACCATCAAGGAAAGAGAGTTTGGTGGAGTCCTCTCCAAACCACCATTTTTAAATATACTAACTCTTCTCACTTGTATTTTTAACATTATTGAATTTTAAGAAGAAGCATGATTCTTGACATGAGAGTGGGTGAGGGAGGGTCACTAACCCTTTTGATGAATGAAGGATTTAGCAATTCAAGTGTGGGGAAGCATTCTTACGAAATGAGGAAGAAGAAGATCAAAGGGAGAAGAAACTCCCACGGGTAGATCTGAGTTCGTAGGAAACACAGGCAATCTGAGCGTCTTCTGTTCAACCCGCTCGTCTTGGGCAGAATCCGAGCGTCCTGCGAGACATCCGCTCATCTTGGGGTACCTGGAAATTGGAGAACCAGCACTGACTATATATCCGAGCGTCCTCAGAGGAATACGCTCGTCTCAGGCCAAAGACGCTCGTCTCATTGAAAATCCGCGCGTCCTGACTACTTCAAAATCTGGGACTTCACTCTGACTATGGATCCAAGCGTCCTGAGCTCGATCCGCTCGTTTCCTGAAGCACAGATTCGAGCGTTCCGAGCGGCCTGCTCGTCACCCTACCGTCTTGCTCTTCTATTTCTCGACAATTATAAACTCCCCCCACCACACATTTCATGACACCTCATCCTTCATTCCTCTATAAAACATAAAATCCCTTCCCACATAACCCACAACACATCAAAAGAATCCACTTATCTCTCTAATTCAAAAACCCCCAAAACCTAGGGTTTTCAAAAAGGACCCAAAATTGCAAAGAATGTCCTCATCAACAAAGCAAATTCAAGATCTATTTAAAGATGAGTGATACCGTCGTTTAGTACCAAAATTAAATTTATAATTCCAAACTAAAACTATAGCTAGTGATAGTAAGGGTCGAACCACAGAGAGACAAGGTTGATTTTGTTTGCTATTTTTCAGTCTATAAAAGTAACAATTAATTGGGGGTTTTGAATTTGGTTGATTAACTGTCTAATTGCTAAAATGAATATTCTCAACAAGATAAAAAGGGGATCGGGAACTTCGGTTCACCATGGCAAATATCAGGTCAGTAAGGCAGCAGACGTCTTAAAAAAACGGTCTCAGGGAAAATAAGCTAGCCTTTCAATCAAAGCTCAAATAACCTCACGGTCTATTAATTCCATAGAATTTATCAAAGCTTTCGCTCAAGAGAAATTCCTAATCTCATGATAACACAAATTACCAATCTTTCAATCTAGTAAAGAAATTTATCAGAAGATAACAAGACCAATACGGAAGAACTCATACTACACAACAATCCTAATTTAATACCATGGCTCACCTTGTTCCCAATCAAAGAAATTACCTACGCATAATTATAACTATTCTAACTTCGAAATTAATAATAAAGAACAAATTTGATATCATGGAATCGAACTAAAACAAAAGAGAAGGACTCAATTGCTGAAATTAATTGATAAAAGCAAGAATCAAAATAACAAGGAAATAAGGAAGAGGAAGAATTGCATAAAAATCTTACTAATTGAATTCAAGAACAAAGCATTCGAATCGAAGGTTTCCGTCTCCAACCTAGATCTAAAACTGAGTTTTTCCAGAATGAAAAGCATAACCTAAAAGTTGATGCGTTCTACTGATAAAAAGATACTGAAAGTTAATTACAAGTTGAGCTTTTAAAAGTCTAACACGAAGAAAAACGTATCAGCTCGAAAACTGGTCGATCGACCGGTCAGCACGGTCGATCGACTGAATATGCGGAACAGTAACATCTGATAAGCTTCAGTGGTCGATCGACTTCACAGTCTAGTCGATCGACCGAATATGCTGTGCAGTGGCTCTCTTGTTCCTTCCAATCAACTCTTCACTCCTTTGCACGCATCCCAAGGTGAGTGAATACGACTCTCCTTCTTCTTGGCTTCCTTTAACTTGCCTCCGGGGGACGAATTAGGCTTGATTTAGCTTACTTCCACTCGTTCCTACAATAAATCATAGAAAATGCAAAGTAAACCGTTTCGGGAGAAATAGTAGCCTTAAGCTAACAATTATGCATAGAAACACGTGCCAAAACCACTGATAAAGTGTATAGAAAATGCACGTATCAAATCTCCCCAAACCAAACCTTGCTTATCTTCAAGCAAGCACTATGACCCGTATAAAAACTAAATGGAAAGGAGTATATCTCAGAGCTAACTACAAGCCAATGCCAAACCGTTTAATGTACAAAGTCAACTACTGTAAAGCTTAAATCAAGTGAACAAATTTATGCATATCATAGAATTAAGTCGGGCGTTCGACCTTGCAAGACTCATACAATCGGACTCTCCCGGATCACTCTTCCCTCAGCAAAGCAAATGGTAAGATTATATGTAAAAGAGAGGGAAGAAAAGTACAGTCTCTCACCTAGACTGCGACCGACAAAACATGTATGCTTGACTAGCATGAATAATGATTCTAGCTACCGTACATACGCATAACCACCGTCAAGGACTATCACATGCTGAACTATTGCAAGATTTGGATATGTGAGGCTAAGTGGGAAAGAGGTGCAAAACAATTATGGAAAAGTGAAGGTAAGAGCCAAGCTAGTACCTAACGAACCATTAGAAACTGTATCCCGTTCTTCCAACTCAACATAAAGACCATGCCTTTATTGACTAGGCAACACAAAAACCCAAACAAACGCCTCCAAATCATGAGGTAAGCACATGAGGCGTGTTCTTATTTCAACCAAGACCTTATTATTTTCAAGACTCTTTTTTTTTTCCTCTTTCTGTTTCCTTTTCTTTTCTTTCATTTTCAAATTTTTTTTTTTCAACTTCTGAACTGGTGGTCGATCGACCAGTGATGGCAGTCGATCGACCACCCTGCCACAACCAGAGCACTCTGCCCAGGTAAATCAACTCCTTTTTTTTTCATTTTCTGAATTTTTCTTTCTTCTTTTCTTCAGGCTGAAATAATTCCTTCACTTCTCAAAAATACCCGCTCCAACATTACAAGAGCGAACCAAAACAGCTTAAATCGACAAATTCCTCTACTACTTCCTAGCTTGGCACAATGGTAGGCTAAGTATGGGATGTAGTTGAGGGCAACTGGCAGTTATGGCTCAATGTGGAGTTAATGGGGTAAAATGAGAAAGGGGAGGATGCAATAGTTCTCAAAACATGCAATACCGACCACAAACCAATGCGTATAGGCAATAAGCAATCACAACTCATACACGTGCAAAACATGAAATGAAGGGAGTAACTACTCTCAATCCTAAATTAACCGGTCATGAATGTCACCAGTTATAGGCTCTATATCTCAGAAAGTATAAGTAGTTTGCCAAAAGTAAAGAGTCAAGTCTAATTGCCCGAAATGAATTCCATAACAAAATTTGAGAGATCACTTTTAATTCTTTGCTAAACAGCCGTGAAAAGGGCATGGAATGGCATATTCGACTAATAGTGCAAAATCATCATTAATAACTCCAATCCGACTCAACTATATGCAAAAGTAAACATGATGTTTTTGAATTTTATGAAATTTTTTTTTCAAATTTTTTTTTTTTTTTTCAAAACAAAAACATAAATGCAAACAGAAATGCACTAAACATGTGACTGAAATGCAATAAAGGAAACAAATGCAGATGCAAAAGAAAAGGCATATGCATATACCCTCCTCAAACCAAAACGCACAATGCCCCCATTGTGCTCAGCAGCAAATCACCAGCAGAAAAATGGGTGAATAAAAGCATAATAAAAGAAAAGGAAGCTAATAGAGAAAGGAAAATAACTCACAAAATACGACCTCCCCAAACCAGCCAAAAACGGGGAGGTCACCAGCAGCAAATCTCCACCCTCATAGTCAGAGTCTCCGTCCTCGTCGGACCCCGAGTCACTCTCCTCCTCCTCCTCCTCAGCAGCAGCGGCGGGAGTGGCTCTCCTGGAAGTGGAGACACCAGCAGTAGTAGTGGGAGGGGATCTCCTGGCAGGCTGAGGGTAACCGCCCGCAGGGGGGGACAAAGTAAGAAGGGTGAGCCCAGTCACCCTGTGGAAGCATCCCCCCCCCCCCCCCGAGCTAGCTCCTCGTAGACCGGGTACAGGGCTATGGCCGTGTCCAACCTGTGCTGGTTGAAACTCCTACACAAATCACCCAAAACACGTGACATTGCCCTCTGGTCCATGATCGGAGGGACAACCAAAGGAGTAGGTGGTCGAAAAGTGGATGTACCAGCAGTGGGGGTGGTAGTGGAGGTAGAGGGTGCCTGTGAAGAGGAGGCACGAGCTCTCCTCGAAGTGCTAGCAGCAGGAGTGACTGCCACCAGAGGAAGCCTGTAACTTGGCAGGGGCGGCCGAGCTGCCCTCTCAACAGTGGTAAGGGGCTGGACAGGAGGGTAGCCAGTGACAGGGATGCGGTCACAGATGAAAGAATCAATCTTCCACCGCATCTGTCTATCGACCCAATAGACACCCCTCGCGTAAGGGAGGTCCATGAAGCGCAGGTTAGGGTCGATGGGGTCCTCCTGTCGAGGGAAAAGTAAAACAAGGCTGTTGGCGATACGTGTCACCAATCCGCCACAGGCAATGGTGGTCAAAGTGCACTCACTTACAGTCTGAAAGTGAGCGGCAGTCAAGTAGGCAATGTTATAGATACGGGCTGTCCGACGCTCAACGTTCAGATAGCCCGCCAAAATTGAAAGCTCAATATTATTCACATTATTAGACTCTTTACGGCCAAAAATGGTATTACCCATTAGCCGTAGAAAATAACGAAGAGGGGGCAAGTGGACGGAAGTGCCCGTCCTTTTGTACCCGTAAAAATCACTGATACAGGACCACATGATCCGATGAGTATCAGAGGTGTCTGAGCTTCTGCCCTCGAAATAAAGACCCAGAAAACCCGCAAAATCAGCAAGTGTCAGAGAGTAATTGACATTGAAAAGACGAAAAGAAATGCAAGGTTTTGTCGAATCAGCCGCGAAAGCTTTCGAGTCGAAAGCATAAGACGAAAAAAAATTCAAGGGTCAAAACATAATACGTGAACTCAGCCATGTCCACAAGACCCATCATACCCGTCCCATTTAGCAGGGACACAACCGACTCGTAACAGCCTAATTTCTCCTAAGTATCTTTATGGAGAAATCGTGTAGCTGTGACCTTCATCTTTGAAACAAACAGAGAGAACTTAGCACGTTGCGTAGAAGTAGCAAAGATAACCTGCGGATAGTCAGGTAGACTATCCGTGGTAGCTTCTATCAGCAGTGGCGGTCCGCGTGGCCGCTTAGCAGGCCCTTGGCTCGATTGTCCCTCTTGCATTGGCTCCTTTCCTTTTGTCATTGTTATTACCTGCAATTAACGCATTAGCAACAAGAAACCCCCTAGCAATGTCAGTTTCAGGAAACCCGCATCAAAATCAAAACTGAAAATCAAATTAGGGTTTCGCAAAAATTGGGGGAAATGGCTTTAAACACATCCTAGTTGCTCATTTGCTTTGAAAATCAAGGGGGAAAGGGTAGAATAGGCGATTAAAGCATAAAGGTGACAAGAAATCGAACCCTAGAAACGATTTCCCCAAATCGATTTTTTTCCATCTCACAAGCATATAACTCGAAAATCTCGCATAAAACTACAATGAACTCGAAAATAGAGCATGGAAGTGAGACTAGAGACATACCTTGAAGATTTACTTGGAGAGTAGAGCTAGAAAAGAAGAGATTAGGGCGGAAATGGCAGGAAAATCGCGAGGTAGAAGAAGGGAATAAGGGATTTTCTGATTTTTGGGAAAATGAAAGAATAAAAGAATAAAAGTGAAGACTTCCCTTATAGTTATGTTCTGATCCCGCGACGTGGTCGATCGACCACTTTACTCGGTCGATCGACCAAAATCCCTGCACAGTAGCTTCTGGACTCTCCTCGTCAGTCGATCGACTGAATGGCTTGGTCGATCGACTGCAAACGCTGGCATTTAGACTTTATCTCGTCAAAAAAAATTCAATTGCCAACTTAATTTCATGTCTTTCTCACACAACATCCAGTAAACCCTTACGCACTTTGCATAAAATAAATTCCTGCAAAAATTATCAAAGGCGTACAATTTTCCAAACCAAGAAATTGCGAATTTAAAGAAATTAAAGAAAACAAAAACAAGAAAACTTAAAATGCAAATTGAATGAAAAAACAAAAACAAAATCCTAAATTACAAAAAATTACAACCTGGGTTGCCTCCCAGTTAGCGCTGGTTTAAGAGGTCCCGCACGACCTTTTTACCTCACTTTTCTTCATCGGATAGCGGGTCGAAGTACAAAACCTCGACTTTCCCAACATATGCATCTGATCCATGATAGTGCTTCACATATTGGCCATTAACCTTGAACTTTCTCCAGCAGAGGTCTCCAATTCAACTGATCCGAACTTTGTGACAGCTGTGACCATATAGGGGCCGGTCCACCTGGATTTCAGCTTACCAGGAAATAAACGGATACGAGCGTTAAAAAGAAGTACCTTATCGCCAATATGGAACTCGCGCTTGATGATTCTCTTGTCGTGCCAGCGCTTTGCTTTCTCCTTGTAGATCCTTGCATTGTCATAGGCCAGCAGCCTAAATTCCTCTAGCTCATTCAGCTGTGTCATGCGTTTCTCACGAGAGAGGTTAGGATCCAAATTCAAATCACAAATAGCCCACCAAGACTTACGCTCTAACTCAACAGGTAAATGACATGTCTTACCATAAATCAATCGGTATGGTGACATCCCGATTGGCGTTTTAAACGCAGTTCTATAAGCCCATAAGACATCATCCAACTTAAGACTCCAATCTTTCCGTGATTTAGAAACAACTTTAGCTAAGACTTCTTTCAATTCTCTGTTAGAAACCTCAACCTGACCACTAGTTTGGGGATGATACCCCAAACCTCTACGATGTTGGACACCGAATTTAGTCAATAAAGCACTAAGTTGTTTCTCTTTAAAATGCATCCCCCCATCGCTAATGACAACCCGAGGGACACCAAAACGAGGGAAAATGATCTTTTTAAACAGTTTAATCACGGCCTTTGCATCGCAATGGGGAGTAGCAATAGCTTCCACCCATTTGGATACATAATCTACAGCTACGAGGATATATTTATTACCTTGACTGCTCGGAAAAGGTCCTTGATAATCAATGCCCCAGACATCGAAAATCTCAACCTCAAGAATGCCTACCTGTGGCATCTCATGTCTCTTGGAAATATTCCCCGATCTTTGACAAGCATCGCACTTAGCAACAAAATTGCGACAATCTGCATGCAAAGTTGGCCAATAGAAACCAGATTGGAGTACCTTAGCTACGGTCCTGGACGGACCGTGATGACCACCATAAGTAGAAGAGTGGAAAGCCTCTAGGATATCCTTCACCTCCCACTGAGGTACGCATCTCCGGATGAGACCGTCTGCGCATTCCTTGAAAACATAAGGATCATCCCAAAAATATTGTCTAGCATTATAGGCAAACCGCTTCTTCTGCTGGCATGAAAGCTCGGGTGGTATCCTACCTGTCACAGCAAAGTTAGCAAAATCAGCAAACCACGGAGGTGGATAAGACCCTGAAGTAGTAATAGCTAACAGACTCTCATCAGGAAAAGAATCATTAATAGGCAACGAATTCTCCCTTTCTGTCAGCTGCAGACGAGATAAGTGGTCAGCTACCACATTCTCTGCTCCTTTCTTATCTTTGATCTCCAAATCAAACTCCTGCAAAAGGAGTATCCACCTCAAAAGCCTCGGCTTCGCATCTTTCTTAATAAAGAGAGTCTTCAACGCTGCATGGTCAGTATAAACAATAACCTTAGAACCTAACAAATAAGACCGAAATTTGTCTAAGGCACAAACAACAACTAGAAACTCTTTCTCAGTGGTAAAATAATTGACTTGAGCCTCATCCAGAGTTCGGCTCGCATAGTATATGGCATTCAAAGCTTTATTCTTTCGCTGTCCCAGGACTATTCCGATCGCATAATCGCTGGCATCACACATGATCTCAAATGGGAGGTCCCAATCAGGTAATTTGAATGATTGGCGCAGAAACTAGGGCCTCCTTTAACCTGTTAAAAGCGACAAGGCACTCATCAGTAAATTCAAAGACAGCATCCTTAAGGAGCAATTGTGTAAGTGGTTTAGCAATTTTTGAAAAATCCTTAATGAAACGCCGGTAAAAACCAGCGTGACCAAGGAAACTCCTCACTCCTTTAACATTCACGGGAGGAGGTAATTGCTCAATCACCTGCACCTTTGCCTTATCAACATGTATACCTTTATCAGAAATCAGATGCCCTAACACAACTCCCTCATTGACCATAAACTGACACTTTTCTCAGTTTAGAACAAGATTAACATCTATACAACGCTGCATGACTTTATCAAGGTTAGCTAAACAACGATCAAAGTCACTACCATAAACTGAGAAATCATCCATGAATACTTCCATAATATTTTCTATATAATCAGAAAAAATCCCCATCATGCACCTCTGAAAAGTAGCAGGGGCGTTACACAATCCAATAGGCATTCTACGATATGCAAAAACACCCTGTGGACAGGTAAAAGTAGTCTTACTCTGATCGTCCGGGTGAATAGGGATCTGAAAGAACCCTGAATATCCGTCTAGAAAACCGAAAAATTTGTTAGAAGCAAGTCTTTCAGTCATTTGGTCAACGAAAGAGAGGGGGAAATGGTCTTTCTTAGTGGCGGCATTCAACTGTCTATAATCAATGCACATCCGCCACCCTGTCACTACTCGAGTTGGTATTAATTCATTTTTATCATTTTTAACCACGGTAGTCCCTCCTTTATTCGGGACTACCTGAACTGGGCTAACCCACTTGGATTTGCCAACTGTATAAATAATACCTGCATCGAGTAGTTTCATCACCTCAGCCATAACAACTTCCTGCATCTTCGGGTTCAACTTGCGTTGACCCTGTCTGTAAGGCTTGTGGCCTTCTTCCAACTCTATCCTGTGCATACAAACATCAGGGCTGATGCCCTTAATGTCATCCAAAGAGTAACCCAAAGACTTCCTGTTTTTCTTAAGCACACACATCAAAGCTGACAGCTGGTCATCATTAAGCTTAGAGCTAATAATAGCCGGGTACTGCTCTGTATCATCTAGAAAAACATACTTAAGATTAGGAGGAAGTGGCTTACGCTCCGGTACCTTTACCTCTACAGCATAGACAGAATCAGCTTCAATGGTGTAGCAAGTGTTGACCAAGTTTTCATTGGCCAAGCTTAAAAGCTTCTCATCTTCTTCCTCATTGAGCTCGTAGATCTCCATCGAGGCCACCAAAGCATCTGGCTCCTCAGCATTCTCCACTGTATTACCTGCACACTCATCTAAACGGGTTAGATCAGCTAAGGGATCCTTGGCTAAGGATTCCCTCCAATTACAAGTGACAACCCTGTCAACTATATCAATGGAATAACACGTATCCTCATCAGCAGGTTCAGTTGCCTTGTGAGCAAGACTGAACTCAATGGTGTCATCCCCTACCTCTAAGGTGATGGTTCCGCGTTTGACATCTATCACAGCCCCAGCTGTATGTAAGAACGGTCTGCCTAAAATAATAGGTATCTGACTGTCCTCTGCAATGTCCAAAACAACGAAATCGACAGGAATAAAAAACTTACCCACTCGAACGGGTACATCCTCTAGAACACCTATAGGTCTCTGAGTCGATCTATTTGCCATTTGAACGGTAATATCGGTCACCTTAAGTCTACCAATGTTTAACCTTTCGCAAACAGAATACGGCATGACACTAACACTGGCCCCTAAGTCACAAAGGGCCTTTCCAATTACGTGGTTACCTATAGTGCAAGGAATTGAAAAACTACCCGGGTCCTTTAATTTAGGTGGCACATTAACTTGTGAAAGAGCATTACATTCCTCCACAAACGCAACATTACCATCATCACGAAAATTTCTCTTACGATTCAAAATATCTTTCATAAATTTAGCGTAAGAGGGTACCTGGGTAATTAAATCAGTGAAAGGAACCGTTACCTCGAGATTCTGGACCATCTCCAGAAACTTACCAAACTTACGCTCCAGCTTAGTAGCCTTCAGACGCTCCGGATACGGGACTGCAACACTGGCCGTAGGATCAGTAACCTTCGGATTCCGTATGTTTAAAACCCTCGTCAAATCATCAATGAGTGACGAATCGTGCAAACTAGTAGACGGATTTGCATCCTGCTCTGGAGTACCAGTCGATCGACTGATATGAGTGGTCGATCGACCAAGTAAGCTGGGCGTGAACAGTTCCTGTCAAGAATTAACTTCATCAGGTGTCTCGGTCGATCGACTGAGGATGTTGGTCGATCGACTGGATGTGCTGGGTATGAATAGTTTCTGAGCAGAAACTATTTTATCTGACACTTCAGTCGATCGACTGAGAATGTTGGTCGATCGACGAAATCTTGGCATTGACTCGTTTTGCACCAGAATTTAAACGAGCTTCTTCATCATTTCCCGAGTCTTCCTTTGGCTTGTCGGGACTTTCATAAGAAAGGCCACTTCTGAGATTGATGGCATTGATCGTCTCAACCGGCCTTTCACATTTGCTTGAAGAATTAGCAGCTTGCTTAGCCTTCATATTCTCCAATTGTTTCACAAAATTCCTTGAGGACTCAATCCCCGCTGCTTCCATATTTGCCACTTGAACCAAAAGGAGTTGGACCATCTCTCTCAACTTCTCGATCTCATCTGAGTTTTGAACGGGTATTTCAACTTTCTCCTTGGAAGCTTCAGAAATCTCGAGCTTCTCGAGGCGGGTAGAAATGGAAGTTATAAGTGTCACAACAGCAGTCATTTCTTCACTTTGCTTTCGTGACTTTCCACGTGAACTTCCAAACTCAGCTTTATGGACTGCCATCTCCTCAATAGTGTTCCAACCTTTACTTTGACCGGTATTATTTTGGAACCTACCATGAGCAGCTGCATCCAAGATGACCTTGTAATCATCATATAAAGCATTGTAAAATAGGTTGCAAAGATACCATTGCTGGAAACCATGATGAGGGACAGCTCGGACCAGACTTTTGAAACGTCCCCATGCTTCACAAAAATCTTCGTCGGCTCCTTGTTGAAAACTCGTGATTTTACCCTTCAAGGCATCAGTCTTTGAAAGTGGGAAGTACTTCTTGTAGAAGGCTAATGCTAAAGATGTCCAATCCGTGACTCCAGCTGCTACCCTATCGAGGTAGCGGTACCAATCTCGCGCCGAATCCTTCAAGGAGTACAAGAACATAAACCCCTTTACTTCATCTTGAGTTACCCCAGCCGGTATAGGTATGGAACAGCAATAGTCTGTGAAAGTTTCCATATGCTTCAAGGGGTCCTCATCAGGCAGACCCGCGAACTGATTTCGCTCCACTAAATCAATATAAGAGGAACGAAACTCGAAATTACCGGTAGTAGGGGTAGGTAACTGGCGCCCCTTTCGAAGGTGGTGCTCCTTTGGCTGAAAATTATCATATATTGTAGCCATAATTTCCAAAGTGAGAGTACTCAAGTCTTCCTCTCAAAAACCTGTCTTCTAACTGTGCAAAAGCAAAACTAGAAGCAAAGGTAAGCAACGGCCTCAAGGAACCAAAGTTCCTTGAGACAAGAAAAATAAACTAAAATAAGGCAAACAAAATTACACCGTCTCCCCGGCAACAGCGCCAAAATTTGATACCGTCGTTTAGTACCAAAATTAAATTTATAATTCCAAACTAAAACTATAGCTAGTGATAGTAAGGGTCGAACCACAAAGAGACAAGGTTGATTTTGTTTGCTATTTTTCAGTCTATAAAAGTAACAATTAATTGGGGGTTTTGAATTTGGTTGATTAACTGTCTAATTGCTAAAATGAATATTCTCAACAAGATAAAAAGGGGATCGGGAACTTCGGTTCACCATGGCAAATATCAGGTCAGTAAGGCAGCAGACGTCTTAAAAAAACGGTCTCAGGGAAAATAAGCTAGCCTTCCAATCAAAGCTCAAATAACCTCACGGTCTATTAATTCCATAGAATTTATCAAAGCTTTCGCTCAAGAGAAATTCCTAATCTCATGATAACACAAATTACCAATCTTTCAATCTAGTAAAGAAATTTATCAGAAGATAACAAGACCAATACGGAAGAACTCATACTACACAACAATCCTAATTTAATACCATGGCTCACCTTGTTCCCAATCAAAGAAATTACCTACGCATAATTATAACTATTCTAACTTCGAAATTAATAATAAAGAACAAATTTGATATCATGGAATCGAACTAAAACAAAAGAGAAGGACTCAATTGCTGAAATTAATTGATAAAAGCAAGAATCAAAATAACAAGGAAATAAGGAAGAGGAAGAATTGCATAAAAATCTTACTAATTGAATTCAAGAACAAAGCATTCGAATCGAAGGTTTCCGTCTCCAAGCTAGATCTAAAACTGAGTTTTTCCAGAATGAAAAGCATAACCTAAAAGTTGATGCGTTCTACTGATAAAAAGATACTGAAAGTTAATTACAAGTTGAGCTTTTAAAAGTCTAACACGAAGAAAAACGTATCAGCTCGAAAACTGGTCGATCGACCGGTCAGCACGGTCGATCGACTGAATATGCGGAACAGTAACATCTGATGAGCTTCAGTGGTCGATCGACTTCACAGTCTAGTCGATCGACCGAATATGCTGTGCAGTGGCTCTCTTGTTCCTTCCAATCAACTCTTCACTCCTTTGCACGCATCCCAAGGTGAGTGAATACGACTCTCCTTCTTCTTGGCTTCCTTTAACTTGCCTCCGGGGGACGAATTAGGCTTGATTTAGCTTACTTCCACTCGTTCCTACAATAAATCATAGAAAATGCAAAGTAAACCGTTTCGGGAGAAATAGTAGCCTTAAGCTAACAATTATGCATAGAAACACGTGCCAAAACCACAGATAAAGTGTATAGAAAATGCACGTATCAATGAGACCAACAAGGTCCTTACCTGGAGAAAGGAGGAGAGCTAGAGTGATTGGAAGTTCCTCAACTTCCCACATCAGCACTCTAAGAAGGGAAAATGAAGAAGTTGTAGATCTCTCAAGACTCAATGAATTCCCAAATATTGAATCTGTTAATGATGTCCAAAGGCTTGTCTTTCATCGTTTACTCGGTAAGAACATTCTTCCCACTAAATTTGTTTGCCACGACACCTTGAGAAAACTCGGCATCTACCATCAAACCGAGGCACTATTTGAGCTATTTGGTCTTTCTTCTATGTTCAATATGCATGAGGTCACCTATAGGCCTTTGATTCTTGACTTTTTGAGCTTCCTAAAGATCTCCACCATAAGCAAAACAATTTGTGTGCAATTTCGTCTTGAGAATAAAACCCGGATGATGACATTAGTGGAATTTGCGAGTGTGCTAGGTCTCGATGTTTCGCCTACCCAAACATCTATACCCCGAAACTACTCTATAACACCTCTTTGGCGAGCTTTAACCGGTCGCGACCTTACTTACATCAAAGAATGCTCGGCCTCCTACATTCAAAACCCAATCATTCGGTGCACCTATCGATTCCTCACCGGTACTCTTCTAGCCCGCGGGACCCCGCGGTCGTCAATGAACTCGACCTTGTTTTCATGGAATCTTACCTCAAAATACAAGGGCGGAGTGGTTACAACTTTAATGCACCCCTAGTACTTCTTGAGAAATGGGCCAAGTTTAGAAATGGGGACGATGATGGCATGATACATATTGTTAATGGCGGGCTAGTAACCAAGCTTGCAAAACACTTTAACCTCAACTTCAATCACAACAATGCCTACACCCCTCTTCCCGGAAAAACAAGGATCAATGAAATGCTACTTCTACAACAACATCATTGGATAGCCCTTGAGGGCTTTGAAAAAAGGATAAAATGGATCATCAAAGGGAGCACCCCTATATACCTTCCCATGGAAGGGTTGACAAGGATTTCACCTAGAAGAGACCCCCTCTCTCAAGTCCCATCTTACCTCATCCCGACAAATGCAAACCGGTCTAACCAAAACCAACCTCCTACTCCACCTCCACAACAAGAGACCCAAGAAAATGACAATGAAAAACTTGTGATCCCACCATACCCCTTCCAATACCAACCTTACAACCACCTGAACCCCTTCATCCTCCCTATGGACGATTTTATCATGGGTATCCTTCAAGACATGCACCTATGGCAATATGAGGCCAATGTGGACAAGTACTATGCTTTGTATACATAATTCCACCGATTGGCCCGGCAAGGACACATTAGTGAGGAGGGAATGCTTCCCTCTTGGGCCCAAATGAATATCCTCTTTCTGAATTCGGAAAACACCAATGGTGGAGCGCATGGTCAAGAAGAAGAAGAGGGTGAAAAATCAAGTGGTGATGACACGATGAAGTTAAATAGTGAGGGGGATGAGTTCATGGACTTTCATGAGAATGATGCATCAAGAGAACCTTGGGATAGCGACTTCGGAGGGGATGATGACGACCTTTTAGGAATACTTCATGAGCTAGGTGGAGCGGGCACGAGGCACCCATCAAGGCCAAAGTGAAGTTTCTCTTATTCCCCCTCATTTCTTTTTCATGACAAGATTTCATGTTTTGTTAACTTGTTTTTTTTTATTGATTGTTTCATTTTTTTTGGGTGTCCTCATAAAAAGAAGGACTACTATTCCACCTAGGCAACATTTGGGTGGTGTTAAATTAATTGTTCCCACATGTAAAATCCAAAATGACAAATTTAGTTTCATGCATAGCATTCTTGTGCATGAACTTTCTTATTTTTTACATTAGCAATAGTGTCTCATTTGGTTAGAGGAAGTTCAAACATAAGCATTGGGAGTTAATTCAAATTATGCTCTCCAACCAAACAAATTCATGCATCATATAGTATAGTTTAGAATGCATTCACTTGTTTATATGTCATATAGTTTGCATTTAGTGTAGAAATCATGCATTTTCATATAGCTTGCATAATTTCCTATTGTATTGGCCATTGAGGACAATGCCCATACTAGTGTGGGGATGGAAAATTCTAACATGACTTTTAAAACAAAAATGATAAATTGAAATTATTTGAAAAAATACAAAAACATGTCTTTTTATTTCATAAACAAAAAAAACCATAAAAATTTGAAAAATGCAAAAACCCAAAAACATGATCATTTCCTTTATAGTTTATAATTGTATATATTGTATATAGTTGTTTGTTTGCTTATTTGTTTATCCTTCTTCAAATTGATCGACTACGCCACATCCGAGACATGAGGATATTGAAGACCGCATGGTATGATCTTTCCAATCTCCTTTTTAACTCTTTATGTTCATGACTATGTGGCTTTATTTTGATTGATGTGGTATAAACAATGTGATTATAGGATTGCATTTAGATTATTTGGCATACTAGTTGGTAGAAGCATATGCATTAGGTTGTATAAATGCTAATTCCATCATGGCATATAGTTGCATTTAGGAAAAAAATTTGTGAAAACATCTATTTGGAAGCTTGACAAGTGTATATAGGGCCCTTGTAGATACTTTTTCTTCGTAAGACTTTGCTCATTAGAATACTTGTAAAACACCCTAGGATGTGTCATGCTAGTATCCTTTGACCCATGGATTAAGGCCTAGTCAAGAGTACCTTGTGGTGTGATAACTCCATGGCTACCGTTTATTCCGAGGTGACCCTTGTAGCCTGATCCGGGTGAGGTCGTCACTCATCCAATCAAACACATTTATAATACTCAACATACAACTAGTTAGCGGTAAGTCGAAGTCGATCCATGGGACGGTGTGCTTTGGGTTCTAAGTCTATCTATCTCAATTTATGCTAGTGTCACAATTTGTTTGGGTTTGTAGTTGTGTCTAAACTAATGCAAGCAATATAATAAAACAAACAATAAAAGGAAGGATGTAAACAAATGGTTAAAAGTGCTAGGATATCATGGGGTCGTGGGTGATTCATGGTATTGATCATACAAACATGTTTACAAGGTTGCAAGCAATTAATGTTGTGGGGGAACCGAGTTGGGTTATGTCTTACGGTTCTTAGGAAGAGTTGGGTCCCGGAGCCGAATCGATTAGATTGTACAACACCTACAAGTCGACTTACTTTCCTCCTAATCAACTTCTATGCATGGTCTAACAAGACTCGAGTTGGTTTTTATCTTACAAGTCAAGTTGAATGGATAAGAGATGGTAAAAATGCAAGGATTCATAGGCTTAGAATTTCATCAAACATAACATGTGCATAAAGTTGACATCACAACAAGCAAGCAATTTAATCATGTGAACATATATTAGATTAAGCATGAATCAATCCCATGTTGGTTTCCCCTAATTACCCATTAATCCTAGCTAAATAACTACTCACTCATTATCATGGGAAACATGTCATTAATGGTGTCAATCATCACAACAAGTATAAACATGATAATAGAATGAAGAAATGAACAAGAAAGATTAAAGAGTAAAGGAATTATACCAACTTAAGATGATCCAAATAATAAAGCAAGAATAATAGAAGAAACTTGATGATTGATGGAAGGTTGTCAATCTCCCAATAATAACTCAATAATCTTCAATTACCCAATAAACTTGAATAATAAACTTGAACAATAATTATGGAAAGATTAATGTGCAATTTGTGGAAAGATTAAAGAGTAATCTATTCTAATCTACTCCTAATCTAATCTAAGGAAGGATTTTTCTCGATAAGAGAGGGTCTCCTTAAAGGATTATTACAAATGGGGTATTTATAGTAGAAATTAGGTGGATGCATTAGGGTTAACTAAGGGCTAAATTAGTAATTACACTTTTTAAGTTTGAGCAAGGAGGACCCGGTATTTTCTGAGAGAAGGGCTTCTCTTTTCGTAGCTTGGAGAAGACGAAATCGTGCTGAGAAGAAATCCGTGCGTATTGGGGACTGGACGGGCGGAATCTGGCAAAGGAATCCGAGCGGATTCAAGAGAGTCCGGGCGGATTCGGGTGGAGGAATCCGAGCGGATTCAGAGCAGGACGCTCGGATTGTTTAGTGGAGACGGGCGGATTTGAGACAATCCGCTCGGATTGTTCTTCAGCAGTGGTTCTTCTTCTTTTCTTCCCTTTTTGCTCATTTTCATTTTACTTTTGCGGGATTGGTCTTTAGTCCTTGCTTCCTCTTCATACTAGTCCATCTATTATCGTCAAGTAGCTTCCAAATGTGCACGAAAGACGGGAATTTCCGCCTTATTGCCTCCTTTTCTACAAAACAAATGAAATGCGATAGAAAAGCAAATAGGAAGGTTTTGACGGATAAAATGGCCATGAAATGCTATAATAGTATGCAAAATAGGCTCAATTAGGGGACTAAATGTGCGCTAATTATGGTCACATCAAATATCCCCAAACCGAACCTTTACTCGTCCCGAGTAAAGAGGTGACAAAAACTAGACCTTTATTTAAACTATCCTAATAACATAACCGATAAGAGACAATTAGCGGGTCTCACTCCGCCCCTTCAACTCACAACAAGACAACCATGAGGTAGGATGCCTTCTTGCAAGGCAAGGTGGGTCTTGCCAAAATGGCGACACATCCAAACATTAAAGCACACAAAATCAAGTAATGGATGCATCTACAAAAGAATAGCCACTTTCCTCATCTAAGTGGCGGAAATTATCTACAAGGGAAGCAATTTAAGGGTACACACTCCTTCATAGATACAATTTCTTCAAACTACTAAGCCTAGAAGGATACCAATAAATCACCTCCAAGTTGTGTCAAGCTAGGGTACCTTTGTCCTCAATCGTTAAATGCTTTTGTCAAGAGTAGACTCCCTATGGTGTTAGAAACACTGGAGGATCGCGGAATTCCCCCTCTTGCCTAGACAAGAAGAAGGGTCGTCCCCTCTCTACCATGCACAAAAATGGATACGATGGATAAAGGGATCAATAAAATTTGAGTTTCATTTGGGAGTTTGCTTTTGTTTTTGTTTTCCCCCCAATTTCTTGTGGCATATAACATTTGAGAACACTTTCTTGCCATTTCTTTTTGATTTTTGGAATTTCAACACTTGACAACTTTCAACTTTTCTTTGCATTTCTTTTGAACATTTTCAAAGTCACCCCATATGTAGTGAGGGTGGCTTATATTTGAAGCTTTAGGAGTTCTATTTTTGCTCCTCTTTTCTTTTGATGCATTTTTGCAAACTTTCTTTCACTTTTTATTTCATTGAACTCAAATTGATTTCTTTTTGTGCCCATTCCCTTTGATGACAAAAATGTGGTAGAACATGGATGAATGATGGTTGCATGGTGATGCGGTCGTTTCTACACCAAAAATAAAATACCTAGATTACTGCTAACAGAAGTCAGCGGCAAGTAGGGTCGATCTCCACAGGGAGGCGGTGTACTATCTATTTGTCTATTTATCTGCCTAAATGTCACAATTGGGGGTTTGATTGATTTAACTATACTAATGATTGAGGGAAGGGAAATGAATAAACAGTAAGAGAAAGAAGTATGCTAGGAGTCGGTCCACCGTGGCAGCTATCAGATCTATTACTATCGGGAATATTAAGGCGATTAGACTATTGATAGGAAGAGCTATGGTCGTCACCTTTCGGTCCTTAAACCGCCCTAGAGTGTAAACAGCTTAACTTTCGCCCTCACTGCGATACCCTATTGTAATTAAGCAAGCCTTCCCTTCCAATCTTTCGATCTAGGTCGGGGTTAACTAGAATTATTGGTCTCCTGCATGCATACATTCGACTGGATAACAATTAAATTGCCTAATACAATTCCTATCGCAAGACTAATCTATTTAATACAGTTAAAGCATCGCTACCACGGCTTCCCTAATCCTAACATGCTAGGGGAAATTAGCTAGACATGGGAATGGGGGAAACGAGAATTAAAGCAAGAATAATAAACATTAAATAATAATTAAAGAAGAAGAAAAGAGAAGAAGGAAATACTGAATTAAGTCCGGAGAATGAAGAAATAAAAGTAACAATGGAAGTGACAGGGGAAAGTAACGTGTGTCGATCCCCCTGGATTATTGGATGATTAACTAATGACGTCCTAACTCCTATTTATAAGAAAATAGGAGTAGGATTAAACCTAATGACGGAATTGAACTAAAAAGCCCAACCCGTAGCAAAGTCCACTCGATCGAGCAGTGATATCACTCGATCGAGTGAAGTTAACTCTAAAACCTGCTCGATCGACTAATAGTGTCCTCGATCGAGTAATGCACAAAAAGAACTGGTCGATTGAGTAATCTAACCCCTCGATCGACTTATTATACAACCTAAAACCACTCGATCGAGTAATAAATCACTCGATCAAGTGAAACTTGACTTCAGCAGCTCGTATCCACGCTAGTTTGACTTTGACTTGTCCTTTTAGTGCCCGAAACACCTTCACGCATCCCAAGACAACAATATTTCCGCTCCAAATCTACTCTTTCTCCAAATGCATGCAAAATAGACGGTAAATGACTTGATTTCGCTACTTTACGGTTCATTCTCGTAATTAAGACATAATAACCCGAAGTAGCATATTCGGGGCATTTCGTAGCATAAAACCACGATAAAAGCATAGAAATACGTGCATAAAATAGGCTAAAAAGACTATATAAAATGCACGTATCAAATCTCCCCAAACCAAACCTTTACTCGTCCCCGAGTAAACTCAAAACTATATGCTAATGGAACGGAAAAATAACTCAGAGCTAGCTACAAATGCCCGCTTAAGCCAATTTAATGCAAGCAAACTAACACTTATAGCTAACAGTCAAATGCAAACGAGTTATAGGATGTTATAATAAAAGTAGCTGAACCGTCGACCTTGCAAGACCTTTAATAATGGACTCTCACGGGTCACTCTTTCTCTCATGAAGCAAAGGGTGAACATATATGTATAAGAGAGACAGAAAAATAGTCGCTCACCTAAACTACGACCCACATAACATGCATGCAACTAATATGATAGACAATTCTAACTACCATACATACATTCCAACCAAACAAGGTCCGTCACAGCCGAGGGCTTACAAAAATATGGTAAAGTGAGGCAATGGGTAAGAAAAGGCAAAACATTTATGGGAATGTGGAGGTATAGGCGGCCAAGCTAGTACCTAAACAAAACCATATATCAACATCCATTCTTACGCAATTATAGAATAAGCACAATGCCCTTCATTTGGCATAAAACTCACCAAACCAAACTGAACATACTCCTCATATGATGTAAGATAGAACATAGGAGCAGAAACCGTCAACTAACAACATCTTTTTTTTTTTCATAATTTTCCTTCTTTCTTTTTCTATTTTTTTCTTTGGTTTCCTCTTTTCTGATTTTCGAATTTTCTTTCAACTTTTTTTTTTTTTTTCTTTTCTTTTTTCACCATCCTCCTTTCTTCATAAAATACCAACTCCGATTCAATAGAATATGCGCCAATATTTGATACAATGAAATATATACCGCAAAACAACAATCTAAACTAGCTTGACAAGGCAGGCTAAATTTGGATGTAGCTAGAGGGTCAACTGGCAAATTTGGCTAATGTGGAGTTAAATGGGTAAAAATGAAAGAAAGGGGAATTGTAAGCACCTCCCTGCATGTGACACCAACCACTAACCCGAATGTATGACGGCAAAAAGCAATTGAATTTCATATTTGTGCAAATTGATGAACATGTTATGCAAGGAGTAACTACTCACAATCCTACATGAAACTGGTCGCAAATGACACCAGTTTATACGGCTCTAATTCCTTAGAATTTATAAGTAGGTTGCCAAAATCTCAGGTCAAGTCTATTCGTTCAGCTAAATTTAAACATAAACTCGTAGATTATGCAATAAGACAAAGCTAAAAGATAACAGTTAAATGCAAGGCTTAAGCAAAAAGACAGTTGCAGTGCAATATCATCATGGACATCTACCGTTCCGACTCGACCTATATGCTAAAATAAACGTGAATATTTTTGAATTTTATCAATTTTTCAAATTTTTATGAGATTTTTGAATTTTAACGAAAATGAACAACAATGCAAACATAAAATTAAACGTGATAACAGAAATGCAATAAAAACAAGATGCAGACATAGATATGGATGCATAACCTCCCCAAACCAAACCGTACAATGCCCCCATTGTACCAAAACAAGGAAAGGAAATGCAAACTAAAGGAAGAAAAGAGTAAAGAGCGGAAAAAACTCACCAGATGCGCGAATAGGGGGACCTCCCCAAACCGACCATGAAATGGGAGGTTGCTAAGGCCCGGAAAACCGTCTCAGGAAGCTAATCCAAGTCAAAAACACTCGATGTCTGTTGAACAGTAGTCGATCGAGTGAAATGGGCATTCAAGCTGCTCGATCGAATGGTGCACCAGTCGATCGAGTGGTTTCAGTTCTGCAGGGGGTCGATCGAGTGGCATGTCTGTTCGATCGAGAGGATCTCTCAGCTAAGGTGCTCGATCGAGTAGAAAAACTACTCGATCGAGTAGTTCTCATTGTACTTCCTGCAAAAACGCAATGTAAGCAGCCCATAAACTAACTAGACAAGTAAACTGAGATAGTCTATGGTATAAAACCATTTATTACAACTGAAATTAAATAAAAGCAAAATAAAATCGCCGGGTTGCCTCCCGGATAGCGCTAGCTTCAGTCAGGTCCCAGCTCGACCTTCTTTTTCTTCGAGCCTTCTAATTAATCATGATCAAAACAGCTCAAAGCGCGCAGCATCAAATCATACATCTGCGCATGTGCTACACAAAAGCATAAGTAGCACAAAAGTGGAATAGCAAGGTAGGAAATAAAGATATGTAGACATTTAAGTCTAACAAATTTCCTATGGGCGCTCCTAAATTTATCCACCAAATAAAGGAGCGCGGGAGCAATTGTCAATAATTTAGGGCTCCAAATTAGATTAACAATTTTAAAATGACAAGGATGGTGAGAAATTGCTAATTTATGCGTCCACATATGAGGGGGTATAGCTTTGAAAAAGGAAGCATGAATAAGACGAGGCAATTTACAAATAATAATAAAATTACCGTTTACTACCTCGGGTTGATCACTCTCAATGACGGAATCATAGATAAAAGAATTCATTACCTCTTCCGTGCTAGGAGTAATTACCGACTTAGCTGTCCTTTTGTCGCCCTCAGTGGAATCCGTCCCGTAAATCTCAGCCTCAAGCGCATCCAGCTCGGCTTTGAATAAGGGAGACTCACCATAACCGTTGTCATCATCAAAGTCGTCATCTAAACTAAGCCCAAATGACGAATTACAGCTCCCGCTGACCAAATCAGTCGATCGAGCCGAATTACTACTCGATCGACCAATTTCTTCCCGCAATACACTCGATCGAGTGGCAGAATTACTCGATCGAGAACTATCCTCCTGCATGCCACTCGATCGAGCAGTGATATCATTCGATCGAGCAAGTTCTTCTGGAAAGTCACTCGATCGACCAATAATTGTCACTCGATCGAGTGATTCCTCCTGCACAGCGCTGAAATCTTCGCGTGGGGTAGTGAAATATGATAGGAACTCGTCGTCCGAGTCATAGAAGTCATCCTCATCATTGGGCAACACGGTTTCCTTACGAGAAAAACCGCTCTCAGCGAGATAAACTTCTTCTTCTTGCATCTCAGCTGCTAACTGAGCTATTTGTGACTCCAGTTCAGGGATTCGAGCATACATATATCTATCACTCTCTTGCATTTGTGATACAAGCATTCTCATCGAATATGTCAGCTCCGCGATCTCTTCTCTCTCCATCTCAGCTGCTAATTGAGCAACTGCAGACTCGAGCTCATCAAATCGCGAGACATATTCTTGCACTTGGAATGCAAGTTCCTCCATCAAGAATTTCAGCTCCGCAATGTCTTCTTCTTGTATATCAGGGGAATCTCGTTGCGGTGGCCATTGATAGGTCGGATGTGGCGGCACAACTACAGCTGCATTGTGCTCGTGCAGAACCACATCTCTCATAGCGAGATCACCACTGTTCCATATAATGGGACATCGGTGATGGGTCAAAAGGTACTCAAGCCTTCCCTTTGATGTGTCTTTCACCTAGAACTGTCTAGGTAGTACCTGTAAGGCCTATCAAAACAAAGACTAAACAAAAGATTAAAACGGCCTCAAGGGAAAAATCCCCCGAGGCTAAAAAAGAATAAAATTTAAACAAATAAATAAATAGATTGCCTCCCCAGCAACGGCGCCAAAATTTGATGCGGTCGTTTCTACACCAAAAATAAAATACCTAGATTCGCTATGAGAAGTCGGCGGCAAGTAGGGTCGATCTCCACAGGGAGGCGGTGTACTATCTATTTGTCTATTTATCTGCCTAAATGTCACAATTGGGGGTTTGATTGATTTAACTATACTAATGATTGAGGGAAGGGAAATGAATAAACAGTAAGAGAAAGAAGTATGCTAGGAGTCGGTCCACCGTGGCAGCTATCAGATCTATTACTATCGGGAATATTAAGGCGATTAGACTATTGATAGGAAGAGCTATGGTCGTCACCTTTCGGTCCTTAAACCGCCCTAGAGTGTAAACAGCTTAACTTTCGCCCTCACTGCGATACCCTATTGTAATTAAGCAAGCCTTCCCTTCCAATCTTTCGATCTAGGTCGGGGTTAACTAGAATTATTGGTCTCCTGCATGCATACATTCGACTGGATAACAATTAAATTGCCTAATACAATTTCTATCGCAAGACTAATCTATTTAATACAGTTAAAGCATCGCTACCACGGCTTCCCTAATCCTAACATGCTAGGGGAAATTAGCTAGACATGGGAATGGGGGAAACGAGAATTAAAGCAAGAATAATAAACATTAAATAATAATTAAAGAAGAAGAAAAGAGAAGAAGGAAATACTGAATTAAGTCCGGAGAATGAAGAAATAAAAGTAACAATGGAAGTGACAGGGGAAAGTAACGTGTGTCGATCCCCCTGGATTATTGGATGATTAACTAATGACGTCCTAACTCCTATTTATAAGAAAATAGGAGTAGGATTAAACCTAATGACGGAATTGAACTAAAAAGCCCAACCCGTAGCAAAGTCCACTCGATCGAGCAGTGATATCACTCGATCGAGTGAAGTTAACTCTAAAACCTGCTCGATCGACTAATAGTGTCCTCGATCGAGTAATGCACAAAAAGAACTGGTCGATCGAGTAATCTAACCCCTCGATCGACTTATTATACAACCTAAAACCACTCGATCGAGTAATAAATCACTCGATCAAGTGAAACTTGACTTCAGCAGCTCGTATCCACGCTAGTTTGACTTTGACTTGTCCTTTTAGTGCCCGAAACACCTTCACGCATCCCAAGACAGCAATATTTCCCGCTCCAAATCTACTCTTTCTCCAAATGCATGCAAAATAGACGGTAAATGACTTGATTTCGCTACTTTCTGGTTCATTCCTGTAATTAAGACATAATAACCCGAAGTAGCATATTCGGGGCATTTCGTAGCATAAAACCACGATAAAAGCATAGAAATACGTGCATAAAATAGGCTAAAAAGACTATATAAAATGCACGTATCACATGGTTTCAAGGGTCACCTTGGAATAAACGGTAGCCAAGGAGTTATCACACCACAATGTACTCTTGACTAGGCCTTAATCCATGGGTCAAAGGATACTAGCATGACACATCCTAGGGTGTTTTACAAGTATTCTAACAAGCAAAGTCATAAGAAGAAAAAGCATCTACTAGGGCCTATATACACTTGTCAAGCTTCCCAAGTAGACGGTTTCGCAAAATTTTTCTAATCATGCAACTACATGCCATGATGCAACTAGCATATATACATCCTAATGCAAATGATTCTACCAACTAATATGCCATATAAACTAAATGCAAGTCCTAAGTTCACATTGTTTTTACCGCATCAATCAAAATAAAGCCAAATAGTCATTAACATAGAGAGGAAAAAGGAGATTGGAAAGATCATACCATGCGGTCTTCAATATCCTCATGTCTCGGATGTGGCGTAGTCGATCAATGTGAAAAAGGATGAACAAACACAATATATACAAGACAATATATACAAGTCTACACTAAAAAGGAAATGAACTTGTTTATGGATTTTTCAATTTTTCAAATTTTTATGGTTTTTGATTTTATGAAATTTTTTCAATTTTTATCATTTTTGGAATATAAATTCTCATCCCCCACTTTATTTTGGACATTGTCCTCAATGTACATGTAGGAGTAGGAATGAAAAAGAAATACGTGTTTTTGGATTTTTGATTTTTATTTTTATTTTTTATTTTTTTGAAATGAAGTACAAATGCAATGATATGATATGAATGAATGCATGCTCTAACTAAATGCAATTCTATATGACATATATAACAAATGAATGCAATCTAAACTATACTATATGATGCATGATTTCTAGTAAACTAAGGTCACCTATGATCAAACCTCCCCAAACCGATTTAAACACTATTTCTAGTGTAGAAAAGAATAGGATTGGTCATTAGTGACTATGCATGAATTCTAGTCTATATGCAACTATCTACATGAATTATATTACAATGCAACTATATTATATGAACTAACTAATGTAGATGCAATATGAAATATAATACAAATGCATGCAAAAGCTACACTAAATGCAATGTAAACATAAAAGAGAGAGGGAGAGATGGGTATCATACAAATGGAAGTGGTGAATTAGGCCTCTTTCACTCGTCATCCTCATTTTGGTCGAAGCCATAACCATGAGAGCTTCCCGCTTGATCATGTCCGGGTGCTTGGCCCCAATATCCTCCTTGGTCAAAACCTCCTTCTTGACCCGAGTACCCTCCACCTTGGCTAGAATGCCCTCCATCGCCGCGACTCCAAGCTTGGTCCCCATAATTTGGGAACAAGAGCTCCGGTTGTGCCCAAGAGGGTTTAGGACCATTGGGGTCAATATACCCTTGTTGAGCCATGTTATAGTATTGGGGGTAGAGGGCTAAGTAGTTGTCTTCCCTCCCTTTGTGCACCCCAAGGTCCACTCTATTCATGAGTGCCATCAAATCATTAATCCCCGGGGTATTGGGGATTGCCGGCTGAAATTCGGTATATGGAGTGGGGTAAGGTGGGATAGGGACGTAGGAAGGTGGGCGCATTTGTATACCCGGCCCTCCACGGGGTGGTTGACGGCGTGGCTCTTCCCTTTGAGGGGGATTATCAAGAATTTGGATTTCAAGGAGGTAGCTTGGTGGAGGAGAGTATGGACTCAATCTTGGGTCAATGCCCGGTATCTTCCATCCTTCAAGGATCATCGAAGTGCAACCCTTGGTGTACCATTCCACACTCCCATCTTGAGTGTAGTTGCACCATCGGTGACTATAGAAGATGGTGTGCTCATCAATCAAAGTCCTCCCTTCAAGAGGAATATAGGTTCCTCGGGCATTGAACCCGGGACAAAGGTGTTTAGCCAAAATTGTAATTAGACCTCCCATCACGAAGGTCTTAAGTTGAGATGTCCCTTGAGCAAAGTCATGGAACCTAGTGAATATCTCAAGTGGCGTATTGAAGTTATAACGCCTCACCGCTCGAACATTCAAATAAGACTCAAGAAAAGTTAAGTCGATGAGAGTACACCGATCTTGCTCGTACCTCCCATTGATGCATCCGGCTACAAAGCGTTCGGTGAATCGAATCACCGGATGTTGGATAGCAAATGTATAGCAACGCTTTATATTGGTAAAGTCCCTCCCGGAGATAGATTTCCAAAGAAAATCCACATTAAAATTATCGGGCTTTTCGGTATAGTCGGTGGGTACTTCAAGACCGAAAACATAGGCAAATTCCTCAAGAGAAAGAACATGGTCTCGGTTGCATAACCTGAACTCCATGCCTATATTGTTGCGGGCATCCGCTATAATGTGAAGGCTACTCAAGAACTCAAGGGTGAGACTAAGGTAAGTCTCTTCATGAGTATGGAAAAAGTTCCCAATGCCAAGGCCATTGAAGAACATCTCGGTAGGGTACCTTATCTTAAGGATTTCCAACACCCTAGTGTCAACAAATTGAGTAGGCTCGTATTTCTTACCTAGAAGCTCGACGAATTTTTCGCGGTGGTCGTCGGATAGGAAGATCACTTCTTGGAAGTTGTTGAGTTGTTCAATACCTCCCCTCATTATCACGTCTCGTGGTGTTGAAGAGGTTGATCCCTTGCGCTTCTTCCCGATCGATTCAATCAATTTCTTGGCCTTTCCCTTGGTGCTCATGTTGGTGATGGGGGTGTTTTTGAGGATGTGAAGGTGATTTTGAGGATTGAAGAGAGTGTTTTAGGGTTTGGTAAGATGAGGAAATGAGGGAGAAGGGGGGTGATTATATAGAAGAAGTAGGGAATCCGAACGGATAGGGTTGGACCTAACCCGTTTTATCCACATGAACAGTACAATCCGAGCGGATTCTATACGGGACGGGCGGATTCTCGATGGGGAGGACGGGCGTCTTTTGCAGAATCCGCACGGATTCTAGAACAGAGAAATCCTATGGTTGGGAAGCAGGGAAAAGACGGGCGGATTTTGTACGGGACGCACGGCTTGATCAGGACGGGCGGATTTTTGGTAATCCGCACGGATTCTGGCACAGATTAAAATCTTGCTTCTGGACGTCATACGGGACGGGCGTCCCGTGAAGAAGACGGACGGATTGTATGGGACGGGCGGATTTCTTTGAATCCGCTCGGATTCTCCCTCAGTTTCAACTTTTCTTTTCCGTTGGCCCTGGACGGGCGGATTTCTTAGATTCCGAGCGTCTCTGCTTCTTTCTTCTTCCTCTTTCTTCTTTCGTGAAATGATAAACCCCTTTTCACTGATTTTCTCTTTTTCCTTATCTTTTTCTGAAATTTGCTCATAAATCATGTAAGATGACTCTCTCTCTCTCTCCTCTCTCATGCAAGAAATTAAATGCAAAAGTAAAATGTACACTATTGTACAAAATAAAAGGGTTCAAGAAATATCTTACAAATGGTGGTTTGAGGTAGGACTCCACCAAACTAGTTCAATTTGTAGAAATTCTTATCCATAGAGCTCAAAGCTCTTAACAAAAGGTCAAAAACTTGTGAACAAGCTCCAAACAAGCATAAGTATGGGTTGCTCCATTTGAAAATGAAATTTGGCCAAGGAGGCTTGTAAAATGCTCTTTTTCTTGTCTCCTCCTTAGCGTTAGAGCTTTCCCAATGTTTCAAGTAAACATATTCATGATTCTTGTTAAGATTGAGCGTGAAGTGTGGTTCATTTTCATCCGTGGACTTCCACTTACCAACTTCTTCTTCAATTTTGGTGATGATGATAGCATTTTGATTCTTCAATCCTTCCAAGGTGGAAGGAGAGTTTTCATGACTTTGATGATTGGATACCATAGGAGTTGAGATTATGGGTGCCAAATCTTCACAAGTAGCCTCACGAGCAATTTTCTTTTTGAGCTTTTTCACCAAATAACTCTTGTAAGACACTTTGGCTTTTTGAAGAAGATCTAACATATCCTCTTCAATGATCATTGGCTCCATGATAGGTGCCAAGTGGTCTTCATGAAGGATAAAGGAAGGACGTTCTTCTTCATGATAGGGTATCTCAAATGTCTCAAGGATAGGCTCCTCAAGCAAGGTGATATTGTGAATCCCTCCTCTAGGTTCATCATCATTGTTGCTATCTTCACGTAAATCATGAATGGGGGCTTTATCTAGCTCTTTTTCCAACACCTCGACGTTCACATCAAAGGACACACCCTCATACTCACAAAGGTTAAGAATATTTGGTTTGCTCAACCTCATGTCTTCCTCATCAAACACAACACTTTCATAGTCACAAGAGCTCAAGGAACTTGGCTCCTCCCACTTCTCATCTTCCATATCAAAGGTCACTACTTCAAACTCGCATTTATGCTCAATATCCAAAGAACGGTGGTGAGTGATTGCTTGGAATTCTTTTAATTGGGCAATTTGAATCCCCAATTCCTCCCTTTGGATGGCGATGTTTTTAAGAATATCTTCCTCTTTTCGGCTCTCTTCTAGCATTTGCTTGAAGAAGTTTTGTTGGTCTCCCATCATTTGGAGGATCATGTTCTGAATGGGTTCATCTCTTTGTTGTGGGTAGGTGTGAAAGTGGTTGTATTGTGGCAATTGAAGTTCATTGTGAAATGGGTATTGGGCGGGTGGTTGTTGTTGATATTGGGTGTGGTGATTTTGGTGGGAAAAATTGGGGTAGTGGTTAGGATTTTCGTTGTACAAATAATAAGGTAGGTTTGTGTTGACTTGCTCTTCAAACTCCCCATACCCATAGTCATACTCAAAAGATCCACCACATACTCCATGTACCAAGTCTTGAGTCATCATAACTAAGACAAGGAGATAACTACAAACATGGAAACTACACGAAAATGGTAAGAACAAGCCTTGAGGAACAAGTTCCTCAAGGTGAAAGCAAAAATAAAAATAGACAAACAAGTAAGAACTTAGTCACATAGCACCATCCCCGGCAACGACGCCATTTTTTATCCGGATGAGGTCGTCACTCATCCAATCAAACACATTTATAATACTCAACATACAACTAGTTAGCGGTAAGTCGAAGTCGATCCATGGGACGGTGTGCTTTGGGTTCTAAGTCTATCTATCTCAATTTATGCTAGTGTCACAATTTGTTTGGGTTTGTAGTTGTGTCTAAACTAATGCAAGCAATATAATAAAACAAACAATAAAAGGAAGGATGTAAACAAATGGTTAAAAGTGCTAGGATATCATGGGGTCATGGGGGATTCATGGTATTGATCATACAAACATGTTTACAAGGTTGCAAGCAATTAGTGTTGTGGGGGAACCGAGTTGGGTTATGTCTTACGGTTCTTAGGAAGAGTTGGGTCCCGGAGCCGAATCGATTAGATTGTACAACACCTACAAGTTGACTTACTTTCCTCCTAATCAACTTCTATGCATGGTCTAACAAGACTCGAGTTGGTTTATATCTTACAAGTCAAGTTGAATAGATAAGAGATGGTAAAAATGCAAGGATTCATAGGCTTAGCATTTCATCAAACATAACATGTGCATAAAGTTGACATCACAACAAGCAAGCAATTTAATCATGTGAACATATTAGATTAAGCATGAATCAATCCCATGTTGGTTTCCCCTAATTACCCATTAATCCTAGCTAAATAACTACTCACTCATTATCATGGGAAACATGTCATTAATGGTGTCAATCATCACAACAAGTATAAACATGATAATAGAATGAAGAAATGAACAATAAAGATTAAAGAGTAAAGGAATTATACCAACTTAAGATGATCCAAATAATAAAGCAAGAATAATAGAAGAAACTTGATGATTGATGGAAGGTTGTCAATCTCCCAATAATAACTCAATAATCTTCAATTACCCAATAAACTTGAATAATAAACTTGAACAATAATTATGGAAAGATTAATGTGTAATTTGTGGAAAGATTAAAGAGTAATCTATTCTAATCTACTCCTAATCTAATCTAAGGAAGGATTTTTCTCGATAAGAGAGGGTCTCCTTAAAGGATTATTACAAATGGGGTATTTATAGTAGAAATTAGGTGGATGCATTAGGGTTAACTAAGGGCTAAATTAGTAATTACACTTTTTAAGTTTGAGCAAGGAGGACCCGGTATTTTCTGAGAGAAGGGCTTCTCTTTTGGTAGCTTGGAGAAGACGAAATCGTGCTGAGAAGAAATCCGTGCGTATTGGGGACTGGACGGGCGGAATCTGGCAAAGGAATCCGAGCGGATTCAAGAGAGTCCGGGCGGATTCGGGTGGAGGAATCCGAGCGGATTCAGAGCAGGACGCTCGGATTGTTTAGTGGAGACGGGCGGATTTGAGACAATCCGCTCGGATTGTTCTTCAGCTGTGGTTCTTCTTCTTTTCTTCCCTTTTTGCTCATTTTCATTTTACTTTTGCGGGATTGGTCTTTAGTCCTTGCTTCCTCTTCATACTAGTCCATCTATTATCGTCAAGTAGCTTCCAAATGTGCACGAAAGACGGGAATTTCCGCCTTATTGCCTCCTTTTCTACAAAACAAATGAAATGCGATAGAAAAGCAAATAGGAAGGTTTTGACGGATAAAATGGCCATGAAATGCTATAATAGTATGCAAAATAGGCTCAATTAGGGGACTAAATGTGCGCTAATTATGGTCACATCATAGCCATGTAACCATCTTCTATATTCTACCACATTTTGTCATCAAAAAGAGAATGGGCACAAAAATTGCTCGAAATTTGAGTTCAAGAATTGAAATCAAAGTCAAAAAGTTTGCAATTGCATCAAAAGAAAAGAGGAGTAACAAAAATGAAAACTCCTATGCTTCAAATATAAGCACCCTCACTACAAATAGGGTGACTTTGAAAATGTTCAAAAGAAAATGCAAGAAAAAGTTGAAATTGTCAAGTGTTGAAATGCCAAACATCAAAAGAAATGGCAAAGAAATTGTTCTCAAAAATGTCAAATGCCACAAGAAATTGGGGGGAAAATCAATAACAAAAGCAAACTCCCATATGAAACTCAAATACAAATGATCCCTTTATCCATCGAAGCCAGTTTTGTGCATGGTAGAGAGGGGATGACCCTTCTTCTTGTCTAAGCAAGAAGGGGAATTCCGCGATCCTCCAGTGTTTCTAAAACCATAGGGAGTCTACTCTTGATGAAAGAATTTAACAATTGAGGACAAAGGTACCCTAGCTTGACACAACTTGGAGGTGATTTATTGGTATCCTTCTAGGCTTAGTAGTTCAAAGAAACCATATCTATGAAGGAGTGTGTACCCTTAGATTGCTTCCATTGTTGATAATTTCCACCACTTAGATGAGAAAAGTGGCTATTCTTTTTGTAGATGCATCCATTATTTGTTTTGTGTGCTTTAATGCTTGGATGTATCGCCATTTTGGCAAGACCCATATTGCCTTGTAAGAAGGCATCCTACCTCATGGTTGTCTTGTTATGAGTTGAAGGGGCGGAGTGAGACCCGCTAATTGTCTCACATCGGCTATATTAGTAAGTTAGTTTAAATAAGGGCCCTAGTTTTTGTCACCTCTTTACTCAGGATGAGCAAAGGTTTGGTTTGGGGATGTTTGATGTGACTCACATTTGAGCATATTTAGTCCCCGAATTTACCTCGTTCCTATGCTTTATAGTGCATAATTGGGTCATTTACTATCTTTAGTTCCCCATTTTGCATATTCTTTGAGGTTTTGTCTCCCTTGGTAGGAAAGGTGAGCTAACCTTGCATTTACATGGCGAAATGGAGCTAAATTGATCGCATCTAATGACCAAGCATCAAAGAGAAGACATTACTAGATGGCATATGTAGATAATGAAGTAGATTGGGCAATGACAAAAGGATCCTTGCATCCTCAACAAGATCCCCACGGATTATTGAGGAACGAAGAGAAAAGAAGCTGTCTGACCCAGGATCCGAGCGGATTTCCACCAATCCGGGCGTCTTCCTTCACCACCATCTGAGCGTTCTCCAGTCAAGACGCTCGTCTTGAAGCCAAAGGATCCGAGCGTCTCCTCTATGATCCGCTCGGATCACAGGACAGAACCCAACGTGCCAAGACCAAAGCCGCTCGGGACGAGCATATCCATACGGGACTAGCAAAACGGAAATGCACATTTCCTTGGAGAGGAGCATTTCCTCAACTTTTCTTAAGGGTCTTAATAGTCATTTAAGCTCTTAGTAACCCTAATTTTTGTACTTAATCTTTAGTATAAATACCCCTTTGTACTACCTAGATTATCAAAAAGTTGTAATCAATTAGTGAAGCAATCTTAATACTCTCTTAATACTTTCTTAATCAAGTTCTAATCATTCCTTAATCTTATAATCAACTTTTAATCTAGTCTTAATACAAATCTCAATACTTAATATTTCCTTAATTTTTCTATTGTTCTTCATTTATTTTGGCTAATTAGAAGATTATTTGGGTTTATTTGGAGGATTGACAACCTTCCATCAATCATCAAGTACTTCTATTATTCTTTGCTTTATTATTTGGAATCATCTTCATAGGTATAATTCTCTCTTAACCTTGTTTAATTATTGTTAATCATTTTCATTTATTCATCATGTTTTGCCTTGCTAGTATGATTGATAACCTTGCTAGCATGTTAAACTTGATAATGAGTGAGTAGTTTCCTTAACTAGGGTTAATGGGGAATTAGGGGAAACCAATATGGGGATTGATTCATGCTTAATCTAATATGTTTTCATAATTAATTTGCTTGCTTGTTGTGATTTCAACTTATGCACATGTTATGTTTGATGAAATGCTAGCCTATGAATCCTTGCATTTTATACCCATCACCTGCCGTTTCAATGAGACTTGTAAGCTTATACACCAACTCGAGTCTCATTAGACCATGCATATAGTTTAATAGGAAGGACTAAGTCGACTTGTAGGTGTTGTACAATCTAATCGATTCGGCTCCGGGACCCAAACCTTCTTAGGGATTGTAAGCTTATACACCAACTCGATCCCATCACAACAATAAGTGCTTGCATCTAGTAGAGAACATGTTTGTATGATCAACTCCCATGAATCCCCTATGAACCCATGATACCCTAGTGCTTTTAATTAATTGTTTACATCTCATTTTAATCACCTTGCATGCTTTTATTACATTGCTTTTATATTGTTGATTAGTTTAGTTGATATCCTATCTCAACCCAAATTGTGACACCCTAAGACACAACCATTTGCAATTAAAAATCCTACATCAATACCCGTCCCTTGGGATCCGACCTTTACTTGCCTCTCTAATAAGAGTAGTTTGTAAAGTTATAAATATTGTTTTGGTTAGGAAGCTTTTGACGACGAGTTTAACCCACACCAGGTTTCCTCCTGCGGAAGAAAGATTTCCGCGTTTCTTTTATGGAATTGCGATAGATCTCAACTTCCTTATTCTTTATCATAAAATTTCGGGATATATTTTACCAAAAGATAAAAAAATTGACTTTATGGAATAAATATCTGGAACATTCTAGAACATTCCGACTCGGCATTTTAAAACGGTTTATTAGAAAATAAAGCGGTTTTTGACCCGGACTCCAAATGAACTCTAATTATTGTCAAAACGACCGTATGACACCTAGATGACGACCAAGGGGTAGACACAAGTGTTTGAGCTATCACTTGATGATAAACTTATGAACTGTCATAAATCGTTCCGCGTACCAAACATGCGGCCCAATCATCACCGGGTGTTTGGCGGGAGGTGCAGAAATGATGTATCTACAGAGCCCCCACTTTGACTGAGGCTTGGACAAGGCAAAAGTCAAAGTATAGCCATCAGGTCAATCAAAGATTACAACCTGACGACTATGGCGACGTGAGGCTGCTCAAGGGGTCTGAGCCAAGGACCTGTCGTCGGAAAAATTTTAGAGTCTGTCGACTATCGGGGAGGGTCGTTTAATGTCCATTAGACTACGTAAGGAGGTTCGCCAGCTATAAGAAGAAATCATACCTGAGATACCCCTGGGTGAAATGAGACTGAAGATGCTTCGGCAAAATTCTTTGGTCTGAAGATAACTTGATGTCTGAAGGCATTAGGGGTCATAGTGATTCTGAAGGAACTTCTTAACACTTCTGAAGGCTAACTCTGAAGGCTATCTCTCTCTAAATAGATGGTTGAAGGATAACTCTCTCTAAAGGAAAGGCTGAAGGATAACTCTCTGAAGGACCGAAAGGGGACTTAATTGAAAAGAACTTCTGAAAATTACTGAATAAGGTTATCTGAAGGGCCATGAAGGGATAAGGCTGAAGAAAGGATTATCCTGAAAAGGGTTATCTAAAGGTTATCTAAAGGGTCATCTAAAGGTGATCTGAATATATGAAGGTTATCCAAAGTGTTGTCTGAAAGATTAAGGTAAGTTCCTAAAAGATCTAAAAGGTTTATCCTGAAAAGGGTTATGTGAAAGGTTATCTGCAAGCTTATGAAAGATCTGAAGGTTTATCCTGAATGGGTTATCTGAAAGTACAGAACTCTTTGGGAATTGTTTCTCTTGAACTCTGTGGGGAATAATCATATGTTTAGTCAATCAATGGCGCGCCCTTGGAACCGTTGAGGAGAAAACAAAGGATCAACAACGACGCGTCCTTAGCATCGCTGAGGAAAATAAAGGGGTTCGAATCAACAACGGCGCGTCGTTAGCCCCGTTGAAGAAAATAAATCGACAATGGCGCGTCCTTAGCGCTGAAGAGAAAGAATTGACAATGACGTGTCCTTAGCATCGGTGAAGAGAACAAATCGACAATGACGTGTCCTTAGCGTCGTTGACGAGAAATTCTGCTTGGGTCACTTGCAAGCGAATTCCGATAAAGAGGAGAAGCCTATGAACTGTATTTAGTGATCATGAACTCTCGCTGGGAACACATCGAAGATTAGGAACATCTTGATCGCCATGGAAGAAACCTTGAGCATTACTGCAAATACTTCTGGAGAATGTCTTGACTGTCGCTGGGGAGAATGAAGACTTGAGCGAAGCCCCCAGTTAGAGCGACCACTGCTTCAGACACTCACCTGCATGGTTAGTAGCCACACAAGAATGCAATCTAATAGGAAAACAGCACATAAACACTTATGTACGTAAGCAACCAGCACATAGACCTCAAATAAGGAAGCACATGGGCTTTGCAAAACTTATTCCTATATAAAATTTTGTTGCTTGTAATGCGTTATTCATATTCAATGGGCTTTAGTCACATAACTTTACACGACATATACACATACAGGCATAGATTGACGCAACACTGACATAGGTTTGACGTCACACAGGGATGAATTTGACAGACTTTGCTTAAGTATGCGCAACCCCTAGCCAAGTGTGGGTGATAATGCGTATCAGTTCCAATGATAGAAGAATTGCAATGGATACATATAATGGTAAGGCATGAGCCATGGATCAGCTATCTACTTGGACATCTTTCGCCACCGTTTGTTGTAAAAGAGACTCCTCTTGAGACACGATAACTTGGAGAATCGATCTAAAACCTTTGTCATTAACTGGACTGAGTACTAGCTCGATTTAAAACAAGAGAGGAATAAAGGAAGGGTAACGCCTCAGAAGAGAAGCCCCAAGGATGAGAATATAACTCTGGAATTTGGTAAAAAGAAGGCTGGGCGACAAGAAGGAGCCCCCAGTAAAGAGGTAGAAATGGATATTGTGGTTGGAAGGTCATGAAATAGAAAGGGATGGTATTTAAGGTTGAAAGTTTGATGGTTGAGGTGGTTGATAATTGAAAGTTGAAAGTGGGGATAGTTGTGTCCTTGAGAACTGCCTACGTATTCACGTGAAGTGAAATCAGACCAGATCGTAGTTCCGAGGCTTGGTTAATTTTATTTGGGTTTTATGGTTGTATCCCCCTTGTGTAAGAAATGATTGCCTACGTATCCACCTGAAGAGGTGAAATCAAACCATGCTCGTAGTTCAGGTGTATGCCTAAGCTATGCTGTCAGGGCCTTAAAGTGCATGGGTCACAAGGGTAATACTCCTTTGGTGACTCGAATAATCGATTTGAGATAACTCCCTCTGATCATAGACCAAAGAGGTATAACTAATTTTGTAAAAATTTCCTTGTCGTGTGAGCACACCTAAAAGTGGACCCTAACGATGGATATGGGTTTGTCCCGTCCCGGGTAGCAATGTATTCGAAGACTCCGTGTCTGGGTCAAGGTGAAACTGGATTGGATATTTGAAATGTGGAGCTCGGTAATAAGAGGCTTTGATGAACAAATCTCTGGAGCTTGATCTTGTGGAGTTAAGGCTCGATGGGATTATGGCTTGGAATGTGGCTTGAAAAATGGAGTTTCCTGGCTTGATGTAGCCTGAGCACATAAAGGTAGGTTAAAATGATATGGGATCAAGTTTCCATGTCTTGGCCCTAAAGGATGGGTATACTTGACAAGCTTGAGAGGATTCTCAAAATTCCTAACTATCTCCCTATAACTGTCTCGAGAAGGATTTAGGGTGTGTGATGCGCGAAAGGCTAAGTGAGGGTGCTAGCTGACCATATTAATCGATATCTTGATGTTTATAGACTTCAGCAGTATCCTGTATTTGGTTTCATACTCGTTCTTGATTCAGACTCAGATTTTTGATTCAGGTTTTTGAAGATAACTTTGACTTTGGACATCGACATGCTTGATTGAGCCTTGTTCTTTTGACTCTTTTGTCTTAGATATTGATCTTGGTCATTTCTCTTGATTGAGCCTTTGTCTTTGATCATGGCTCGTATCATCTTGGATTTTCTTGCTACCATGGATTTGGGCCAGACTAGCACCTTTTGTGTGAAACGGGTTGGTTACGGGTTGTTTATTGTGGGGAATAGGCTTACCTTCCGTCATGGATCGTTAACAAGGGAGATGGTCTGGATTCGTCCTAGAATCTCTTGAGATAGGCTTGTCCTAAATTGGGGTATAGCAAGGGTTTCTATTGCCAGACATGAAATAGGTAAGGAAAGAACACGGAGTTTTGGGTCCTCTATAACTTGGAATGGAACATTGACTAAACGCACTCACGTCGACTGACATGTGTTGTTGTTCATCTTAAAATATATCAAATCAGTTCTTGTTGTCACAGGAAAAGGATAAAGGATAAGATAGAAGAATGTGTGGATTGAGAATTTTACTTTTATTGAAATGAATAATAAATGTATTTAACATAGACTCGAGAAGACACGTGACTCGTGAGACAGCCCTCGGGTTGTCACTAGAAATGGAAATGGACACGAAAAAAGATACTATGACAAAATTATGGGATAGAAAGCCTAAGACTCGGACTCGGACTCGGACTTTGACGCGATCTTAGATCCAGACTCGTAATCATCGGCCCATTCTTGAACATTTATTCTTCCAGGAACTGGCTTCGGCATCTGGCTTTGGGCATTCATCCATTTGAGCACCTCATCCTCATCATTGGGAACACTGGAAGGATAACAGTCAAGAAGAGTTTCTAGATAAGTGGTATATCCATGAGGATTGCCTAACTTGTCGTGTGAGTTAAACGGTTAGAGGGATAATTTCCCACTTTCGATCATATCTTGGATCATATGTTTGAACTTATGGCACAACTCAGTATCATGTCCCATGCCCCTGTGATATTGGCAATAGGCATCCTCATCCCAGAACCTAGACTTCTTTTCTGCATCTGGTGTAGGTCCTATAGGTTGAAGAAGACCTAGAGAGGGTAATTTGTTCAAGGCTAGGGCATAAGGTATGCCTAGATTTGTGAATGACCTGCGAGGGTTGTTAGGTTTCTTTGACGAAGGCTTCACGAGGTTGCCTTTGTTAATTTTGATTCCTGGATGAGAATAACTAAGAATAGATTGCTCGCTTATTGCTTTCTCCTTAGGACTGTCAAGTTGAGGGTTTGTCTGGACACTTTTCATCTTGAGAGGTTGGGCGTCAAGCTTCTTATCCATTTCAGCAAACTGGTTTTACATGTTGGAAAGTCGAGAGTTTATGTTATCAATAGCTCCCTCTATTTTGGAAAATTCATTGTGGAAGGCCATGGAAAGCATGAGCATTCCATTTTGGATATCGTCGTCTTTGAGGACATTGATCTTTTTGTCATCATGTGGATCAAGAAGATGAGAACAGTCTAGAGATGATACTTCGTCATGTTTAGTGATACTAGGCCCAGGAGAGTTGATTTTCTCGAATTGTTCGACAGAAAGTGGCACTGGAAGCTTGCCCTCTTCGATCATATCTTGGATTATGTGTTTCAAGAGAAAACACTCTTCAATATCACGGCCTCTACCTTGGTGATATAGGCAGTGTTTGCTGCCCTTCCAGATGTTCACTTGCTTCTCTAAAGGTGGATCCAGAGTCGGGCCTATTTGATGTAACTTACCTTGGGCAGAGAGTCTCTTCAAAGCATCGGCATAAGACTTGCCTAAATCAGAAAGCACCCTTTGATGCCTCCCAGGTTTCCTTTCGGTTGTCTTCGGCTTTCTAGGACGACCGTTATTGCAAGAGGTAAGTTTTGGATGGCCTAGGCTATAGGTTTCTCTAGGTGGCATGTTCTTTTCCACCATCCCATTTTCAAGGGTGAGGACGCGAATACTCAATTTTTCCACTGTAGCTTGAACTCGTAGGACCATGGCATAAACGCCTTGGAGAGACATGGTGATTATGGCTTGAACTGCTTCCTGACTTTGCTGACTGACGGAACTTGCTGGATTCCTACTCGACAGAAATGACGCGCATTACAACTCGATTCGACACGGGATCACGCTTACTAAGGCAACAAACAAAGGATATACGACGAGACGAGATGACTAGACTGTTGAATTGTGAATCTAGGAAATGTCGTTAGTGACTTCTCGTGTTTGGACTCACGGTGTTTGACCTTGACCTTAGACTCGAGTGTTGACTTTGACGGAGTGACATTTATGTGGTTGACTTGATTGACGGGATTGATGACACATGTTGATTCTAAGACGTGTGTTTTAACATAGACTTGACTCGAGGTTCGGGTATACATGTCCCGAACGTGTCATTAGGAGAATTCGAGAAATGGATTTTGGAATGACTCGACGTGTTAGCCTCGAGTGTGTGAGTCGAGGTGTGGAAATGTTTATATCCTAACTGACTTGGGGGTAGAGGGTCCAAAGTGACGGCGTGACTTGACTCGAATTTGAAAAAACCCAAAATGTAAAGGAAGACGGGTTTATAACTCAACAGAGTTCCGACTAGGCCATAGTCGGTTTGAACTTTGACTCTAACTTAGCCCAATTGAATTTACATATTTACATTTACATGATTTGAAAATATTTTAGTTTAAAATGTTTTTGGTCTTTTTTATTTTACGTTTTTTTTTAATTTTTTTTTACGTTTTTTTTGTGGTTTTTTTTTGGACTTTTTTTTACGTTTTTCTTTTGCACGGGTTTTTATGTTTGAATTTTGACTCGACATTTGGACAGAGTTTTGGCTTATTTTGCGCTGTTTTTACATTTTGAAAAGGATTTTATTTTACAAAATTTTGTCATGATTTTGTTTACAAATTGGTGATCACGTATATGATACAAACATCCATACAGGCATTATAACGGTATGCTGAGTGCATTTAAAGGGTTTTGGCTTAAAAGGTGGGTTGCCATACCAAGCAATCAAACCCTGGTCTATGGAGAGGTCCGTGCCAAACATGAGTTAGGTCGATTCCTAGTCCATTTCCTCGAGTAGTGAAAGCTCTTGATACAAACATGAGTATGCACCACGGTATGGTTGGCATCAATCGCTATCTATCTTTAGGCCCAGATAAGAATTTGGACCGTCCAGACGAGACGATTGGTCGAATGGGTTGAGTTGGGCCTAGGAAGGCCGAATAAAACGACCTAAGAAGGTCGAGTAATGAAAACCGATAACTGTCTCGTATAAACTATTCCCCAACCTTGTCCAAGTTTCACACTAGGTAACACGTAAGTGTATCATCCCCAGCGGAGTCGCCAAACTGCGGACACGGACCACGGGGGGCGCTTGGGAACAAGCGTTTGCATTTGTGGAGCCGCCACCAATTTATTGTGGAAAATTGGAAACCGTTCGAATACCTCGTGTCATGTCAAGACACAAAGTAGTGACATAAACACTAAGAACTCGTTACCCTTAGCATTCTATGTCTAGAATGACTCTCGTGGATGTCAATGAACACGGATGTTCACAAAGATCTAGAGTAAGGGGTGAGGGTACGTATTAGGAAGTCCTTTTACTTGACACCTAATCCAGCCCGCCTCGATAGCGGCCTCTACTAATGATTAGGGAAATCGTTTGTTTTTGATATATTGTCGATTATATGCATGTAATGCAACATCCACAGATTAATCCTAGCATGTGAGAATTAACTAAGTCGGTGAATAATTAATGAGCACTCATTAATGTCGAATTAGGGTTTAGAATTAATTACATGCAAAAACAAGTAAATAAATCATACAATACGATAATTGAATAAACGCAATAATTAAAATGACAATAAATTACAAAGGGTTTAGTCGATTTACGTCAAAAATACATTTAAGATGGATGATTTGAGAAAAACAAGAGAAAATAAAATAGGTTAAATACGGACAGATTAAGAGGTGATAATACGATTAATAGTCGATTAATAAGTAGACTAATGAACTAGGTCAAAGTAAGAACGGAAGTTCAGAGACAGAACTCAACCCGGAACAGGCGCAGCAATGCTGCGTCTCTTGGATGAGGCGCAGTGGTTACCGCGTCTGTTCCTGAGGTGAGTTCTGGTTGTGAAGCCGGAACTGCGGATTGTTAATGTTCGTTGGTGATTTTAATGGTTGATTACGGATATTTGACTCGGATGGATGTGATTTAACAGGTTATTTACATGTGAATTCGGGTCATAAAAGCGATAACACGAATTAAAACGAATTAAGACTAATTGAAACTAATTATAAATGAGTTAGGGTTAATTACAATTTAGTTAGGTTATTTATAGAGACGGAAATAAACTAGACAAACGTGATAAACTGATGGAAGCGTATACAAAAGTTGAATTCAAGAGACTTGATATGAACAAATCGAACCTCCAAAACTCGGATTTGATTTATTGACGAAAATCCGCAAATATTGATTATTAGGGATTTAGGTTGGGATTAAAGCGATAATTATTATAAATACGTTAGAATTATTTTATACGAATGAAATAAGAAGAAAATAAGAAAAGACGAAATAAAAGAGACGAAATAACATAGAACAAAGGAAGAAGAAGAAAGGCAGGAACTGCGGCAGCCTCAGGAAGAGGCGCAGCAGATGCTGCGACTCTTCGAAGAGGCACAGCAGTTGCTGTGTTTCTTCTCGATGTCTGTCTTCTATTATTCCGTAAAAATAGTTTAATAAAGTGGTTTAAGAAATCGGTTTTAAATATATTTTTGACGTAAACCTTACATTAATTAGTACAAAAATAAAATACAATAACAAAAGATGGGATTTACACCCTCAGACTTACATGTTTGACGAAACGAGATTAACTAAGTTAACGTTTAGTGATTGCTTCACTCGAATGTATGATGAAAGTGCCCTCGTAAGAGGATTTAGATTAAATCGATTGATTAATTGAGGTGTAGTTGGTCAAATTGGTCGGTCGTGCAACGTGATTGGTACTCAGAAGGATCCGAGCTTACGTGGTCGATGGATCAAGCACGTAGACGACAATAAGCTTAGAGCACGGTCTTAGAATGCAAAGGGAGAAGAGCAGGGCGGACGATCGCGTGAGAAATATGAGGAACGAAGGTCCCTATTTATACTAATCACACGGAGGAATTATAGAATGACTAAAACTTTGGAAACAAATCTCGAAAAGATCTGAAAATACGCAGAAAAGAGCTGGGGAAGAGGCGCAGCAGCTGTTGCGATCCTTCGAAGAGGCGCAGCAGGTGCTGCGTCCTTTCCACGGAGGTTTCTTCCTACAGAAAAAAGATTTCCGCGTTTCTTTTATGGAATTGTGGTAGATCTCAACTTCCTTATTCTTTATCATAAAATTTCGGGATATATTTTACCAAAAGATAAAAAATTTACTTTATGGAATAAATATCTGGAACATTCCGACTCGGCAATTTAAAACGGTTTATAAGAAAATGAAGCGGTTTTTGACCCGGACTCCAAATGAACTCTAATTACTGTCAAAACGACTGTAATAACACCTAGATGACGACCAAGGGGTAGACACAAGTGTTTGAGCTATCACTTGACGATAAACTTACGAACTGTCATAAATCTTTCCGCGTACCAAACATGCGGCCCAATCATCACCGGGTGTTTGGCGGGAGGTGCAGAAATGAGGTATCTACAGCAACCTTCGTTTATCCAAGAGGATGAGTTCTTCATATCTATCTCTCTTCCAATCAGCTTCTGGAATTTTACTTTCGAGCAGAATGCGTAGGGATGGAATCTCTAGTTCGAGTGGTTGCACAGCTTCCATGCCGTAAGTCAAATAGAAAGGAGTGGCCCCAGTGGACGTCCTAACTGATGTGCTATAACCTCATAACGTAAAGGGTATTTTGCTAGGCCAATCCCAATACTTATCGGTCATTTTCTTGAGGATTGTGACGACATTCTTGTTAGCTGCCTCTACCGCGCCATTAGTTTGAGGTCTATACGGCGAGGAATGATGGTGGTTGATTTTGTATTTGGCTAGCAATTGCTCAGTCTCTGCCTGGAAATGTGATCCCTTGTCACTGATGATTTCATGTGGGCAACCATATCGACAGATGATATTTGTTTGCATGAACTTTGCCACGTTTTTGGCGGTGAGACTAGTGTAAGATGCTGCTTCGACCCATATGGTAAAATAGTCGATAGCTACCAAAATGAAACAGTGACCTCCTGTTCCGGCTTGAGTGATTTTCCCAAAGATGTTGATTCCCTAGGCAGAAAACGGCCAAGGAGATGTCATGGTGTAAAGTAGTGAAAGAGGGACGTGTTGCACATTCCCGAATATTTGACAATTATGGCAATGTATGACGTACTTGATACAATCCAACTCCATCGTGGTCCAGTAATATCCTAGACGCGTGATTTTCTTTGCCATCATGGGTCCACTCATGTGAGGACCACATTCTCCATCGTAAACTTCTTCCATCACTTTTTGTGCCTGTGAATGATCAAGATAACGCAAGACTACACCAAGAGGTGTTCTTTTGTACAATTCTCCTTGCATGAGGAGGTATTGTGAGGCTAGTAGGCGTATAGCTCGTTGTCCCTGTTATATATTATTAATCTCATTAATTTACATATTCATATATGAATTAATATATTTAGTCATAAAATAAATGGTTGATCTTATGCATGCAAACTAAATAAGAAGAGATAAGAAAATCGATTTCTCACCATCTAAATTTCGGTCATTTGTGGGCACCAACAAGATCTCCTTCTTGTTAGTTCTTGAGCTTTCCAATAATGGATGAACATTCATGACTTCAAAATAAAAGCCTTCCAATAAGTAGCACCCAAGACTATCCCAAAATCCCACAAACAAATATGTACTAGATATTTGTAATATGGTTTACCTTAAAATCGGTTACTAATACTCATATACTACTACTAGTATTATTAGTGATTGATTTTTACAAATTAAATTCATAAAAATGAATTTTATGAACAACAAGAGAGAGAAGGTAGTATTTTTCATAAAAACACAAGAGAGTGAAAAATTGAGAGAAACATCTCTCAATTATACACACCAAAAACCGGTGGGTTTTGGGGAGTATAAGGACCCCTTTTCTTTTTCCTTTTTGTCTTCACAAGACAAATTGTGTAAGCCTTTGTCCATAGTCATGTCACTATCAAGCATATTAGACAAAAGAATAAGACAAATGGAAAAAGACAAAACTTCTAACATGCCCACCAATTTTCGGTTTATATGTGTAATATGGAGTCCATTTTATTTTTGTCAATTGTACAATTGTATGTCATGTGACATGTCTTATGTCATGTTTTAATTTAAAATGCATATTTAACAAATTAAATATCATTTACAAATTAAATAAATCACATTTAATAATTTGACTAGTAATTCAAAATTAATTTCACATAAAATGGTTATTTAATTACTAGTTAGTATAATTCACAACATCTTGTAATTATAACTAACTTATCATTCTCATCTCGCGTGTTTCGCAAACACCGATTAATTTTAGTAATATAACTTCTTAAATTACTAAATAAAATCTTATTTAATCACATTATAATAAGATGTCATTTTCTCTCTTATGATAATAATTTGTTCAATTTTAAGGAATTAATTAATCTGTATCGACATACAATTAATTAACCTTTTCAATTAAGGGAATCGTCCTTGAGGTGTGACCTCAAGGGATCAACTGATCACCACCGTCGCACGACAGTAATGTCAAACTCTAGCCAGCCAATCATTACCGATATGTGTGGACCAGTTGACTATATATTTAATGTATCATACCTTTCGTATTCTTGTTATGAGATTTAAATATGTGATCAATATGATCGACATATGTGATCGCATTATTGTCGGAGGACACATACTACAACAATCTCCCACTTGTCCTCGACAAGTGTGCGTCACCAATTCTCTTGTCCTATTACTATCTCCCACTCAATGCAAGGTGTCTTTCGGGTCGTACTTGTAAGTGATCATATCGAGAGTGGTTTCCTCGATCTGGAGAATAACTGATTGATCGGAGTTATCTACCATAGATACCATCCTAGCGTGGCCACGCATTTCCAGTTCATTACTCCTCGAGTGGCCCTGAGATATTGTTTTAACCCTGACAAGGGGGTGGACAATTACTATCGCACTTATTCCCTTCGACTAGCCACAGCCATCATAACCCAAAATATGCCCATTTGACCCCATTTACGAAGGTCGTAGTAACATAAATCAAAGCTAATCTGAAACTGTGCCATCTTAGGCGAACAGTCTTTAGTCAAAAGAATTGACTCATTAGAATACTATAGTAGCTCTCGCCACGACCAGGCTATATAAATTTGCCAGAACTCTATAAGCGGTCACTGCCCGACAAAGTGTTCCTAACAGTCTGCCTATGTGATCGACTAGTCATCTTACATGACTGTATGGCACTGAACTTGCCATCAATCGCATCACACTCTAGTCACTTCGAGACGTCACCTCATACAAGTGACTATGGGCGAATACTATGTTAATCCGGGTTCACTTTAACGGGGTTCAATATCGTCATACAGCCCGTTTGGATGTAACAAAGTAAAATAAAAGAGTTTTAAAGTAAAACTCGAACGACAAATGTGATTATCACATATGAATAGTCAATACCTGATTGTAATTTCATATTCTATAATCTAATTTGATCTTATATGTAGTTGTTCATCTCAATGCATTTGAAATGACATATGACATGACTCATCATGTTAAGCCTATGAGAAGGCTTTGGTTAGTAGGTTTTATCAACTTCTTGTACCTTACTCAACCTTACTACATACTCATTTTCCTTTGTAATGTATACATTTGCATTACAAAACCTTCTGAGTACGTGTCGAGATCCAATCAAGACATAGGCCTTCTAGCCTTAGAATAGCTCCCACTGTTTTCACAGTGTGCGGGACACATCCTTCTTGCACATCCCATGATTGCAAGTGTACTCAATTTCCGTTGTAAATATTTCTCATTATTCTTTATTGCCTAGAACGATTCTAGAAAATCTATTTCTTAAATAACATAGCCACAATGGTATCTTAACCATCCTAATGTGTTTTGATTATGGTTTTGTCTGAAACCATGCGCAATCTCAATTGTCAATTGTCACTTGTGTAACACCCTTACACAAAATTGCATCAAAAACACTTTGCATTACATCCTTAATGCTTCTGCAAACACATAAGGGTAATCTTTATGGCTTACTTGGTAACTTTTACTTAAATTCGATTTGAAACAATTCATCATACTCAAAGTATATGAAGTGTTATACATCATTTTATATTTAATTGATTTGGTAGCGGAAGCAAATGAAATCAATTAAATATGTTCAATTCGATTGAACTAGTCATGAATCTTATCAACATAAGACTCCTCATTTGAAGCTAATATCATGTGGATTTATCTCCATAAATCCGGATATTAAAGATGTACTATATTTGTCCAAAGTCTTAAATTATTCGCAATGATCAATATGTCATCCACATATAAGACTACTAAAATTTCCGTAATTCCCACTAAACTTCATGTATAAACACAACTTCTCGACTTATCGAGAATATTTTCATACCATGATCAAATCATTGATTCCAACTCATTGATGTTCTACTCAAGACCCTCTCTTAAGTTTCACATTAACTTAGGATGGCAAGAATCTACAAAACTCAAGACATGTATTGAATCCATTCCTTCTAATTGAAGAAGTGGGTTTTAGATTCACTCGCTATATGTATATCATCATAATGAAACACAATCCCTAAAAGATCCAAATAGACTTAAGCATTTCAACTAGTGCAAAACCCTTTGCCACCAATCAAGCTTTGATATCTAACAATTCACTTGGAATTAATCTCGGATTTTCATGGCTGTAAGCCTTGTATTGAGTTGTGACTTAAACACTCTCATGTAAAACATATGTTCATTACTTTCCAGAAGTAACTTGAATCAAACAATTTCTTTGTAAGTTGTAAGCTCTTTACTTTCTTAAAAGTAACATGGATTCATCATCTTCAACAAGTGATGAATTTAACCTCCTAGGTTTTGAAGAAACAACGTTTTACACAAAACGTCTCATATAGCCAGGAAAGACCAAATTCTTGCGACATAACATTCTTTGTGGCTCTTGAATAATTTCTCCCACTCTGTCTTCTAGAAATAAACTTGTATTTTAGAAAGACAGCTTCACGAGCCATAATCCCGTTGTACCCGTGATTATAGTAAGGAAAAAAAAGAGCATTTGTTTCTTTTGAAAACTTACAAACATGGTACCCTACCATTTCATATCTCATATGATTCGTTTTAGATTTAGTGGAAAAATAATTTAGATAAAATGATAAAATTTCCCAAAAGGTTCTAGTAACTTAAGGTAACTTGACTGAAGTCCAAACCATATCGAATAGCGTTTGATTTCTTATCCAACCACACATTATCCCATAATGCGTGCTAGGAGAGATTAACTTGTGATACTATATCACATTTCATTTGGCTTATATCAAAGTCTTTACTTTGATCATCCCATTACGACTAAATCGTGATTCCATGAACTCTTTGAATTTCTTCAAAGATTTCTCTATTTACCTTATTAAGTGAACACATTACCGTCAACTTAAATCGTTGGTAAAAGAAAATGATCAACCTATTTTGGATCAATGATTTACAACCTCGATCTCCTTTTCAACCAAAAGGCACGAGACATCTTGCCTTGAATACAAGATACGCATATACCATAAGATCTAATGGTTTCAAGAGTACTCGATAACTCTTTGCGTTTATCATTCGAGAATTTAAGGTTTAATCTTGGGTTACCAATTTGATTCTTGCATCATCTACATGATATATCATTCTAGTTTGGTTTAGAATATAATCACCTTGATAATGGGCTAGCCATTCATCAAATTGTGGTGTATAGGGTCACAAAAGTGAAACCTCTTTTGTATCTTAAAAAGTTTATATTCTTATTTAGAGTTTATGCACTTAATAGTCATAATTAATTACAACTATAAACCCAAAACTAGATTGATTACACAATGACTCTATCTCTCAACATCATTGTTGCTAGTCGTCATATTCTAATCATCCTATGTATCAAGTACAATGATGAAAACCACCACCGGTTTCTAATATTGACGAAGTAGTACTAGCAAAATTTATGTCAATCAAATAAACATTTAAAGAAGAAGGTCCCATTAGATGTCCCACAACTAACTTGTTGATTCTTCAATAATTTGGGGTAGTTTCCTTTCTAGCGTCCAACAATTAAGACAACGGAAACTTTATCGGTCGGGATTGATAGGTTTAGTATTGTTATTCTCAATAACGTTACTTTTAACATTACCTTGTATCAATTCCATTCTAATTTTACTTCTTTAAAAACCTTATCCTTTTCTTAACGGTTTAAGAGAATGCTCCCACTCATTTCAATGAGTCTTTGCTTTGAGAAGCAAAATTATATTCATGAAGACTACTCTTCATTCGTTTGTTTAGTCTTAAAACTTACATTGAAGTGGTTGCGGTATTTTGGTCTATTACGATTTCCAACAAATCTAGTCACCAAAATGATTTAACGTTTCAAAATACTTAACTCAATTAAGCACATGAGAAACCATTCATTGTAAGTAGATATGTTAGTCGAAAATCAAAAACCCTTTTGATCACGAATAACTTTCATCTATACTCTTCACAAGAGATCCTTACAATGGATAATACGAGGTTTTTAGAAGAAAAATTAAAATTTTGTCTTTAGTTACGATGTTTTAATGGAGATTTGAACTAAAAATCGAAATGATATCGTATAATTTGAGGTAAAGAAATAGAACAATACGATAACGGAATAATGAAAACAACACATTCATCGTTATAATAATACTTGTAAATAAATTTAACAAGATATGAACATTTATATAGTGACCTCTACCCAACTATTATAAATGATTCCAAGATCCAAATTCATATTAACTTGGGCACGGTAGGGCCGATTCATCCCTTATCAATATAACTCGGTGGATTAACGCTTTAATCGATTCTACTTTTAGAACTCTTGGTCGATAAAATTACATTAATATTTATCTTTAGCCCGGAACACATGCGACTACGGTCACGAATACTTCCGTTGAGCTCAATCCAAATTTCGAATAAATGTGTCCATGATCCAAATCCACATCAACTTGGGCACGGTGGGGCCGATTCATCCCTTATCAACATGAATTCGGTGGATAGACATTTATCACCCACTTCCCCTACGTAACAAGGTTTGTGGTAGGGCCGAGCGCACTCCCTCATGAAATAGGTTTTCATGGTTTCTAATTTTTGGTAAGGCTAAGTCTCAATTGTTTATTTTAGCGAGAGGTCATGTCAATTTATTATCTATCACGTTTTAAGTGAACTAAAGCGGTGAACTACGATAATTGTAATTGACACGGTCGACAAACTCGATGTAAATGCATGTTTTAGTTATGGCGATTTAGCAATGCATGCAACATATAAATAAAATGCAAAGCATAAATTAAAATCCTAGTATGGCCTTCCTAAAATAGTAAATCTAATAAACTATTACAAATTCAGAAACCATCTCCTTTGGTCCCTTGAACTTCGGTCTTGGCACGCATTTCAAGGCAACACTTTTCTTTAATGGATCGCCTTCTCGAGTGACACCGTCTTCAAGGAACTCCGGAATAAATAAATTACATAACAAATTACATAATTTCCTATTATACATTTGTAATTTAAAAATAAAATAAATCTATTAAATTACAAAACGGTGATACGAGATCACAATAAATTACAACCGAATCGATATTCCCATACATTTCGGGTAATACCAATTAAAACTAAGGCCATACTAAGTAAAATTACATAAAATTAAAATATGACAATCATAAATAAAATACAGCATTATAATATGTATGAACATGCCCAATTTTATGCTAAGTCGCCTTTAAGGAGCCAATATTGTATATTAATCGATTTTTTCGGATTTGCGTGATTTAACCTTTTATCATCACTATAATTATATAAATTCATATTTATGTACAAGTTAATTACCCTAACCAACTTAGGACTCAAAATTAGTCTCCACTAATATTTGACAATAATTAACTTATATTTCTTAATATTGTTCATAAAAGGACTTAAAATTACAATATAATGACATAAACTTCAAATAAATCATGAAAATTTCAAATAAATTCAAAATTCAAAATTTAAACTCATGAACATTCTGGAAAAATACCATAACACTCATAATGTTCAAAAACATAGGTTAAAAATTTCGAAATTTATCGAGAAAAACAATGTTGTGGTTTATCGGATTTATCAATTATTACCATAAAAATATGAGAAATTTTTTTTTTATTAAATTTTCACTTTTAGATCTGAAATAGGTGATAAAATACAACATGTGGCGTTTTTGCTTAGTCAGGAAGTATGTTTTAGCAATTTTCACTAATTAAAGTCACTATTTATGTTATTTTTCATCAAAAATTCATAAATCATGCATAAAGACTTCATTATAGCCAATTATTTTACACACCTTTTAAAATTGCATGTGATAACAAACTAAATTTCTATGACCATATTCGAAATATTACTCATATTAACCTATTATATCATTTAAATTCGATTTTATCATGAAAAATCCATATTTCAAGCATAAAAACTCATAAAATTATGAAAATTTACAGGTCATCAAAATATAATATATGTGAAAACATATCCAAAAACAACCTGAAAAATCGATGTTTATCTAATTTTGTCCAAAAATGACATTTTTATCATAAAATCACATTTTAATGCCATTATAATATAAAATGAACAATAAAAATCAATAAATTAACCAAAATATCCTAAATATATATTAGGATCAGAAACTTTAACATACATAATTTATTTCGTGATATATCATAATAAACACAAATTTATAAGTTTTATTTGTTAATCATATAACTCGGAAAAACTATAACCGATTTGCATGCAAACAACCTAAGGCTCATGATACCGCTTTTTAGATATTATTAATCACATTAATTTACATATTCATATATGAATTAATATATTTATTCATAAAATAAATGGTTGATCTTATGCATGCAAACTAAATAAGAAGAGATAAGAAAATCGATTTCTCACCATCTAAATTTCGGTCATTTGTGGGCACCAACAAGATCTCCTTCTTGTTAGTTCTTGAGCTTTCCAATAATGGATGAATATTCATGACTTCAAAATAAAAGCCCTCCAATAAGTAGCACCCAAGACTATCCCAAAATCCCACAAACTAATATGTACTAGATATTTGTAATGTGGCTTATTTTAAAATCGGTTACTAATACTCATATACTACTACTAGTATTATTAGTGATTGATTTTTACAAATTAGATTCATAAAAATGAATTTTATGAAGAATAAGAGAGAGAAGGTAGTATTTTTCATAAAAACATAAGAGAGTGAAAAATTGAGAGAAAAATCTCTCAATTATACACACCAAAAACCGGTGGGTTTTGGGGAGTATAAGGACCCCTTTTCTTTTTCCTTTTTGTCTTCACAAGACAAATTGTGTAAGCCTTTGTCCATAGTCATGTCACTATCAAGCATATTAGACAAAAGAATAAGACAAATGGAAAAAGACAAAACTTCTAACATGCCCACCAATTTTCGGTTTATATGTGTAATATGGAGTCCATTTTATTTTTGTCAATTGTACAATTGTATGTCATGTGACATGTGACATGTCTTATGTCATGTTTTAATTTAAAATGCATATTTAACAAATTAAATATCATTTACAAATTAAATAAATCACATTTAACAAAATGACTAGTAATTCAAAATTACTTTCACATAAAATGGTTATTTAATTACTAGTTCGTATAATTCACAACATCTTGTAATTATAACTAACTTATCATTCTCATCTCGCGTGTTTCGCAAACACCGATTAATTTTAGTAATATAACTTCTTAAATTACTAAATAAAATCTTATTTAATCACATTATAATAAGATGTCATTTTCTCTCTTAAGATAATAATTTGTTCAATTTTAAGGAATTAATTAATCTGTATCGACATACAATTAATTAACCTTTTCAATTAAGGGAATCGTCCTTTAGGTGTGACCTCAAGGGATCAACTGATCACCACGGTCGCACGACAGTAATGTCAAACTCTAGCCAGCCAATCATTACCGATATGTGTGGACCAGTCGACTATATATTTAATGTATCATCCCTTTCGTATTCTTGTTATGAGATTTAAATATGTGATCAGTATGATCGACAATTGTGATCGCATTATTGTCGGAGGACACATACTCCAACAGTCCCCTCTTATCCATATCTGGTGGGTATGTACCATTGAGTTTGAAGTTTAGAATGGTTTAAAACCAAGGTTCCCCTGGATTTTCATCTTCATATGTAAGGTGGTACACATATGCTGGTTCTGACCGCCGTTCGATGCATAAAGGCATTTCTACCATGTTGTCTGGCATATTAATCAAAGATGCAAGTTTTACAAGAGCGTCTGCAAATTGATTCTCTTCACGTGGTAGGTGTAGATAAGTGACCTGATCGAAGAATTGGGCAACTTGATCTATCCTAGCCTGATAGGGTGCTAGACTTTCACTTCAAATTATCCAAGATCCCGTAATTTGGTTAATGATCAAGGACGAGTCTCTGTGAACTCGAAGATTCTTGATGCCTAAATTTACTGCTGCTTGCAGACCAATGAGGCAAGCTTCATATTCTACTGCGTTATTTGTCACCTCGAATTTGAGTTTGACAGAAAGTGGTGTATGCTCGCCTTCAGGAGAAATTAACACCACCACTATTCCAAACCCTCTTAGATTTGATGCTCCATCAAAATAAAGATCCCAAGTGTCTACATGGGTTTGTAGTTTATCTTCGTCTGGAAACGACCACATGTTTATTGCTTGGGTGTCGTTGATGGGGTTATCTGCGAAGAATTCGGCAACGGCGCGCCCCTTTATAACTTTGAGAGGTACATATTTGAGATCGAACTCTGAGAGCATTAAGGTCCATCTTGTCAAACGTCCGTTGAGAACGGGTTTTTCGAATAGGTATTTGACGGGATCCATTTTGGAATACACTTTGACATAGTAGCTAAGCATGTAGTGGCGTAGCTTATTTGTTGCCCACACAAGAGCGAGGCATGTCTTTTCGAGAGGCGTGTACATGCACTCATACTCCAAGAACTTCTTACTAAGGTAGTAGATAGCCCTTTCTTCATTCCCAACAATTTGTGCGAGAATAGCCCCCATTGCTGTATATGTCACCGTGAGATATAAACCAAGAGGTTGATCTCGTTGAGGAGGCATGAGCACCGGTGGCTTAGTTAGTATCTCCTTAATTCTGTCAAACGCCTTTTGACAGTCGTCGTCCCATATGGTGCAATCTGTTTTCTTGAGCTTTTTGAAAATGGGTTTGCAGATCATAGTAAGTTTGATCGGAGCCATTTGGTGTTCACAATTAAGCATATGTGGTCGTTGGTCAATGGTCGATACAAAACACAATTTATACTTCACAAACAACTCTACAATTAGTAAAGAGGCAAGTAAAGGTCGGATCCCAAGGGACGGGTATTAAAATGAAGATTCTATTGTAACTAGTGGTGTCTAGGGGTGTCACAAATTGGGTTGATGTAGAAGGTTACTAAACTAAAATAGCAATGAAAATAAACTAACAAGATAAATAAAATAAGGGTGTAAACAATTGATTAAAAAGCACTAGGGTGTCATGGGTTCATAGGGGAATCATGGGATATGATCATACAAACATGTTCTCAAATTATAAGCAAGCAATTATTGTTGTGATGGATTGAGTTGGGTTATATCTTACAATCCTAGGAAAGTTTGGGTCCCGGAGCCGAATCTCTTGGATTGTACAACACCTACAAGTCGACTTAATCTTCCCTACTTAACACATGCATGGTCTAACAAGACTCGAGTTGGGTTATGTCTTACAAGTCAAGTTGAAAGGATAGAAGATGATAGTAAATGCAAGGATTCATAGGCTTAGCATTTCATCAAATATAACATGTGCATGTATTAAGATCAAAACAAGCAAGCAAATAAGATATGAAAGCATATTAATTTAAGCATGAATCATTCCCCATGTTGGTTTCCCCTAATCACCCATTAAACCCTAGCTAAGAGACTACTCACTCATTATCATATTGATCATGCTAGAAAGGTTGTCAATCATACTAACATAATGAAACATGATGAATAAATGAAAGTAATTAGCAATAATTAAAAAGGGATTAAGAGATTATACCTACTAATGATTCCAATAATAAAGCAAGAATAATAGAAGTACTTGAATCCTAGATTGAGAGGTTGTCAATCTCCCAATAATAACCCAAATAATCTTCAATTACCCAAAATAAAGTAAGAACTAGAGAGAGATTAAAGAACTAAAACTTGGATTAAAACTTGATTAATATTTGATTACAATATTGAAGAGAGATTTGATTGATATTAACAACACTAATTATTGATAAGAAGAACATGCTCCTCTAATTAGACTAATGGGGTATTTATAGTGAAAATTAGGGAGGATGCATTAGGGTTAACTAAGGGCTAAACTAGTAATTACACTTTTTAAGTTGAGCAAGGAGCCTCCGGGATTATCCGAGAGAAGGGCTTCTCTTATCGATGCTTGAGGAATGAAAACGTGTTGTGCTGCGATCCGTGCGGATGGGAGTCGGGACGGCCGGATCTGGGCTGAGGTATCCGAGCGGATTCTTGGGCAAGACGCTCGGACTGGCGACGGGGAATCCGAGCGGATTCCTTTGCGGGACGCTCGGATTGGCGAGGACGGACGGATTCTCTATAATCCGTTCGGATTGTAGTTCAGCAACTTTCCTTCTTCTTTTTCTTCCCTTTTCTTCATGAATTCCTTGGGGATTTCCTTGGGGACTCAAGGATCCTTTTCTCAACAATGCTCTTCTACTATGCTAATGTACAAAGGCCTTCTAGTCTTGTCTCTCCTTGATACTTGGTCATTGAATATGATCAATTTAGCCTTGTTTTGCCATGAAAATGCAAGATTCTTACTCCTTTCCTACCAAGGGATCAAAATCTCAAAGAATATGCAAAACAAAGAACTAAAGATAAGAAATGACCCAAATAGGCACTAAAAAGCATAGAAACAACGGTAATTCGGGGGCTAAATATGCGCCAATTATGGTCGCATCAAATATCCCCAAACCGAACCTTTGCTCGTCCCGAGCAAAGAGGTGACAAAGACTAGGACCAATACTAACCTAACCTAATAATAATAGCCGATATGAGACAATTAGCGGGTCTCACTCCGCCCCTTCAACTCACAACAAGACAACCATGAGGTAGGATGCCTTCTTGCAAGGCAAGGTGGGTCTTGCCAAAATGGCGACACATCCAAACATTAAGCGCACAAAAACACATAATGGATGCATCTACAAAAAGAATAGCCACTTTCCTCATCTAAGTGGCGGAAATTATCTACAAGGGTACACACTCCTTCATAGATGTAATTTGTTCAAACTACTAAGCCTAGAAGGATACCAATAAATCACCTCCAAAAGGTGTCAAGCTAGGGTACCTTTGTCCTCAATCGTTAAATGCTTTTGTCAAGAGTAGACTCCCTATGGTGTTAGAAACACTGGAGGATCGCGGAATTCCCCCTCTTGCCTAGACAAGAAGAAGGGTCGTCCCCTCTCTACCATGCACAAAAATGGATACGGTGGATAAAGGGATCAATAGATATTTGAGTTTCATTTTGGGAGTTTGCTTTCGTTGTTGTTTTTCCCCCCAAATTTCTTTGGCATTTGACTTTTTGAGAACACTTTCTTTGCCATTCTTTTTGATTTTTGGCATTTCAATACTTGACAACTTTTTGCATTTCTTTTTGAACATTTTCAAAGTCACCCCAATTAGTAACGAGGGTGCCTTATTTTTGAAGCTTTAGGAGTTCTATTTTTGCTCCTCTTTTCATTTGATGCATTTTTGCAAACTTTCTTTCACTTTTCATTTCATTGAACTCAAATTGATTTCTTTTTGTGCCCATTCCCTTTGATGACAAAAATATATGGTAGAACATGGATGAATGATGGAAGTATGCATGGTTTCAAGGGTCACCTTGGAATAAACGGTAGCCAAGGAGTTATCACACCACAAGGTACTCTTGACTAGGCCTTAAACCATGGGTCAAAGGATACTAGCATGACACATCCTAGGGTGTTTTACAAGTATTCTAACAAGCAAAGTCTTAAGAAGAAAAAGCATCTACTAGGGCCTATATACACTTGTCAAGCTTCCCAAATAGACGGTTTCGCAAAATTTTCTAACATGCAACTACATGCCATGATGCAACTAGCATATACACATCCTAATGCAAATGATTCTACCAACTAATATGCCAAATAAACTAGATGCAATCCTAAGTTCACATTGTTTATACCGCATCGATCAAAATAAAGCCACATAGTCATTAACATAAAGAGGAAAAAGGAGATTGGAAAGATCATACCATGTGGTCTTCAATATCCTCATGTCTCGGATGTGGCGTAGTCAATCAAAGTGAACAAGGATGAACAAACACAATATATACAAGACAATATATACAAAGGAAATGAACTTGTTTTTGGTTTTTCAATTTTTCAAATTTTTATGATTTTTGAAATTTTTCAATTTTTATGGTTTTTGAATAAAAGTTAAGTGTTAGAATTCCCATCCCCACACTAATATGGGCATTGTCCTCAATGGCCAAAATGATGGAAATTATGCAAAGATGATGCATGATTTCTATACTAAATGCAATTCTATACTAAGCTATACTACATGATGCATGGTTTTTGTTATGACGGAGAGGATAATTTAGATTACCTCCCGTTGCGTATGCATTAACTTCCCCAAACCAAGTAAGACACTATTGCTAATGTCAAAGCATGGGGGAGTTCATGCACATGCTATGCTATGCATGAAACTAGATTGTCATTTTGGATTTTCAAAAATGGGAACAATAAAGAACACCTCAAAGGAACCGAGGTGTGAGTCCTTTGATGTTGCTAGGACTAAACCAACAATGATCAAAATGAAATAAAATACAAAGAGATATAGACAAACCGTGGGAGAGTAGGAATCTCCAAGGCTAGTCTTCCATCATGCTACTATCACCATCACTTCCCTCATGAGAAGTGGTCACATTGCCACTTTCCTTGGCACTTTCTTCTTTGCTTTCTTCACCATCATCTTCCTCATCATTATCTTCACCATCTCTTTCTTCATCTCCACTTGCTTCTTCCTCAATATTATCATCAATCTCCTCATCATTTCCAACAACCTCATTGTCTTCCACCACTTCCCTAGATGCACCCGGAAACAAGGCATCTTTATCCGCCCAACTAGGCAAAGGACAAGATGGATCAAGGAGTCCTTGCCTAGCTAGATGTAGGAGGGGAGGATATTGAGCCAAATATGCATTCTTCCGATCTTCATAAGCTTGCTTGTGCATGGCTTGCATAAGAAGAGTGACATAATCTTTTCCAATTTCAACTCCTTGCGGTTTGAACTCTTCATAATCATAGGGGTAAGGTGGTATAACAATGGAAGAGGATGGAGTTTCATGATCACCCTTTTGTTGTTGAATGATGTACTCGGCTTCTTCGGATAGGGGAAGTAAATAGTTGGTCCGGTGGACACTAAGACGGCAAATCTTTGCGGGTAAAGTGAATGATCGAGCCTCACTTGTAAGCCACCCATACTTGGTATCAAGGGAATTGTGAGCAACCCACTTAAACTTGTTAATCAAGGTGGACATATCAATAAGATGGCCACCATCCTTAGCCTTGTACTTGCTATCCTTATTGAAATTAGGATCAAAGTGCTTGGCTAGGACCGTGACAAGGCCGCCATTAACAATTACGGTTTGACCCTTCTTCCCACTATCTACATGGAGCCATCTATCAACCAATAGCCTCAAAGAATTGTAAGGCTTGGTGTGAATTCTTCCAATATTCAAAGTTGATTCAAGGAGAATAAAATCGAGTCCCGTGAAATGATTGGTGTCTTTCCTAGCAATTATGGTATTTCCCACAACTTTGTGCCATATTCTTATGCCCGGATGATGGACCAAAAGAGCACGACAAGCTTTAAAATCTTCAAATTTCTTCCCGGAGATTGCCTCCCAAAGAGGCTCGGGATCATACTTCCCATATTGCTTATAAAATTTATGTTCATCGCTAAGACCCAAAATTTCACCCAATTCCGGAAAGGTAATGCGTCTACTAGTGTTAGCTAGACGAAACTCAATATTTTCCCTATTCTCAACTTTTGTCACTTTTAAAGAACTTAAGAATTCCAAGACAAGGGAGGGGTATGTTACTTCCTTCATTTCAAACAATTTCTTTAAACCCATGGCATTGAAAAAGACTCTTGTTTGTTCAAGAACACCCAACTTCTCTAAAGCATCTTGGCATATGAATTTGGTGGATTGAATTTGTTTCATAGCAAACTTGACAAATGTATTTCTATGGGAATCGGAAATGAATGTTACCTCCGGATAATGCAAGAGTTGATTAATTACCGGAGTAGAGGGTGATGCTTCCATAGGAATTTGTTGAGGTTGTTGCACTTCCAAGCTTGGTGTTGATACCACCATTGCCAAAGCTTTCTTCATTTGTAGAGCTTTTTGCCTTTGAGAGAGAGTTGTAGCCTTTGGTGCCTTTGTTGCCTTTGCTTTTGCTTTTGTTGCTCCCTTTGTTCTTGCCATTTGATGAGCGAACCAAGAAAAAGATCAAAAATCTTCAATTTGTAGAATGCCCAAATCGATTTTGAAGGTGAAAGGCTTTGCCTTTATGAGAACAAAAATCGACTCAAAGGTGAAGATTTTGTTCTTGGTTTTGATTGTTAATGAAGATGGAGTGATTGATTTGTTATTTGAAAGATGGTTTGATTTGATTTTGGTGAGTTTTGTTGAGGGTTTTTGTTTTTGAGATGGAGAGGATGAGGGTTTTGATGTTGGTAACCTTGGTTTTGATTGTAAAAGGGTCTTTGATTTTGATTTCTCATGGGTGGTGGAGTGTATGTTGTTTGAGGGTTTTGGACATTTTGGCTTTTGTATGAGAGATTTGGATGGAACTTGGTGTTTTCATTGTAAAAATTTGAATAAGGGGTACCACTTTTGTAAGCTTGGAAAGCATTAACTTGTTCGGTTGTTCCCCTACATTCGCTTGAGTCATGACCCAAGGTTCCACAATTCTCACATATCCCGCTTGGGATTGATGAGGATGCCGTCATGGCATTGACATGATGCTTTGATGATTTTGAGTTTTCCTCAAGTCTAGCCATAGCTTGTTCAAACTTCAAGTTGATTGTGTCAATGTGAGCACTAAGTTGAGCACCCAATTGAGTAACGGTGTCCACTTCATACTTTCCTCCTCTAGTAGCCTTGCGAGGCCTACTATATTGCGAATAATGGACCGCCATTTCCTCAATCTTGTTCCATGTTTGATTGTCATCAACTTCGGTGAACATTCCATTTGATCCCATATTGAGAATGTTCCTTGAATCTTCATATAAACCATTCCAAAATTGTTGCACTAAAAACCATTCGCTAAGTCCATGGTGAGGACATGAGCGACAAATACCTTTGAACCGCTCCCAAGCTTCATACAAAGATTCTTCATCCCTTTGCTTAAAACCCGTAATTTGAGCTCTTAGCATATTGGTCTTTTCCGGTGGGTAGAATTTTTTGTAGAAAGCTATAGCTAGCTTCTTCCAAGAATCTATTCCAAGGGTGGCCTTATCAAGGCCCTTCAACCATTGCTTTGCGGTGCCGATTAACGAAAAAGGAAATAAGACCCATCTTATTTGGTCTTGAGTCACGCCCGTTTGAGAGATAGCTTCACAATAATCACAAAATGTTTCCATATGAGAATGAGGGTCCTCACTAGGCATTCCCCCAAATTGGCTCCTCTCAACTAGTTGAATGAAGGCGGACTTGGCAATAAAGTTTCCGGTAAGATGTTGTGGGGTAGGAGTACCATTTGGTAAATCCTCCTTGGTGGGTATAGAGTGTGACGAGAATTTAGGCATTGTAGGTGGATTTTGTGTGGTATTGTTTAATGGGTTTTCTTCTCCTTCTATTGCGAAAGGATTGACAAACTCACTAGTGGGTTGAACAACTTTACCAACACCTCCCAAATTCCTCCTAACAAGTCTCCTATTATTCGTCAAGGTTCTTTCGATTTCACGGTCAAAAGGTAACAAATCTCTTTGTAACCTTCTAGACATGCAAAATATCAAACAACTCGAAAACAATTAGAAAAAACCTTGAGGAGTTTTACTTCCCCAAGGTGAAAAAGACACAACTAAAAACAATAAAAGAAATCTTAAATCAATTAAACACCGTCCCCGGCAACGGCGCCATTTTTGATCGGAGCCATTTGGTGTTCACAATTAAGCATATGTGGTCGTTGGTCAATGGTCGATACAAAACACAATTTATACTTCACAAACAACTCTACAATTAGTAAAGAGGCAAGTAAAGGTCGGATCCCAAGGGACGGGTATTGAAATGAAGATTCTATTGTAACTAGTGGTGTCTAGGGGTGTCACAAATTGGGTTGATGTAGAAGGTTACTAAACTAAAATAGCAATGAAAATAAACTAACAAGATAAATAAAATAAGGGTGTAAACAATTGATTAAAAAGCACTAGGGTGTCATGGGTTCATAGGGGAATCATGGGATATGATCATACAAACATGTTCTCAAATTATAAGCAAGCAATTATTGTTGTGATGGATTGAGTTGGGTTATATCTTACAATCCTAGGAAAGTTTGGGTCCGGAGCCGAATCTCTTGGATTGTACAACACCTACAAGTCGACTTAATCTTCCCTACTTAACACATGCATGGTCTAACAAGACTCGAGTTGGGTTATGTCTTACAAGTCAAGTTGAAAGGATAGAAGATGATAGTAAATGCAAGGATTCATAGGCTTAGCATTTCATCATATATAACATGTGCATGTATTAAGATCAAAACAAGCAAGCAAATAAGATATGAAAGCATATTAATTTAAGCATGAATCATTCCCCATGTTGGTTTCCCCTAATCACCCATTAAACCCTAGCTAAGAGACTACTCACTCATTATCATATTGATCATGCTAGAAAGGTTGTCAATCATACTAACATAATGAAACATGATGAATAAATGAAAGTAATTAGCAATAATTAAAAAGGGATTAAGAGATTATACCTACTAATGATTCCAATAATAAAGCAAGAATAATAGAAGTACTTGAATCCTAGATTGAGAGGTTGTCAATCTCCCAATAATAACCCAAATAATCTTCAATTACCCAAAATAAAGTAAGAACTAGAGAGAGATTAAAGAACTAAAACTTGGATTAAAACTTGATTAATATTTGATTACAATATTGAAGAGAGATTTGATTGATATTAACTACACTAATTATTGATAAGAAGAACATGCTCCTCTAATTAGACTAATGGGGTATTTATAGTGAAAATTAGGGAGGATGCATTAGGGTTAACTAAGGGCTAAACTAGTAATTACACTTTTTAAGTTGAGCAAGGAGCCTCCGGGATTATCCGAGAGAAGCTTTAGGCATTCTTCAATTAGGGTTATCTTCAATTTCTTTAGGGAGGATGCATTAGGGTTATCTTCAATTTCTTTGGCATTTGACTTTTTGAGAACACTTTCTTTGCCATTCTTTTTGATTTTTGGCATTTCAATACTTGACAACTTTTTGCATTTCTTTTTGAACATTTTCAAAGTCACCCCAATTAGTAACGAGGGTGCCTTATTTTTGAAGCTTTAGGAGTTCTATTTTTGCTCCTCTTTTCATTTGATGCATTTTTGCAAACTTTCTTTCACTTTTCATTTCATTGAACTCAAATTGATTTCTTTTTGTGCCCATTCCCTTTGATGACAAAAATATATGGTAGAACATGGATGAATGATGGAAGTATGCATGGTTTCAAGGGTCACCTTGGAATAAACGGTAGCCAAGGAGTTATCACACCACAAGGTACTCTTGACTAGGCCTTAAACCATGGGTCAAAGGATACTAGCATGACACATCCTAGGGTGTTTTACAAGTATTCTAACAAGCAAAGTCTTAAGAATAAAAAGCATCTACTAGGGCCTATATACACTTGTCAAGCTTCCCAAATAGACGGTTTCGCAAAATTTTCTAGCATGCAACTACATGCCATGATGCAACTAGCATATACACATCCTAATGCAAATGATTCTACCAACTAATATGCCAAATAAACTAGATGCAATCCTAAGTTCACATTGTTTATACCGCATCGATCAAAATAAAGCCACATAGTCATTTGCGAAGGTTATCAATGTGCCCCTTCCTATCTTTAGACTTGACGATCATATCATCGACGTATACTTCTACTTCATTATGCATCATGTTGTGAAGCAATGTGGTCGCAGTGCGTTGATATGTAGCTCCAGCATTGATTAGCTCAAATGGCATAACAGTATAGCAATATGTGCCCCATTGAGTAACGAAGTCTGTCTTATACATGTCTTCTATGGCCATCTTGATCTGATTATACCCTGCATACCCGTCCATGAAGGATAACAACGCGTAATCTGCTGTATTATCTACCAATATATCGATGTGTGGTAGAGGGAATTCGTCTTTGGGACTTACTTTGTTTAAGTCTCTGAAATCAACACAAACTCGGATTCGCCCATCCTTTTTGGGTACGGGGACTATGTTAGCCACCCAGTCTGAATACTCAGAAACTTTGATAAACCCGACTTTGAATTGTTTATCGACTTCTTCTTTGATTTTAACAGCCCATTCGGTCCTCATTCGACGAAGCTTCTGTTTTACGGGTTTAAAATCTGGTTTTATTGGAATTCTGTGTTCTACAATATCCCTGTCGATTCCCGGCATGTCTTTGTAGGACCAATCCAAAACGTCCTCGAACTCGTGTAGGAGGTCTATGAAGTTGGCCCTATTAGTTGGGTTTAAGGTCGTCCCTATCCTAAGTTCTTGGGGTTCTAGTTCGGTTCCTACATTAATGGGTTCAGTGTTTTCTATAACTGGTGCCCCTTCCCCCTCATGTAGTATCTCTTTAACCATATAGGGTGGTAATTCGACTAAGTCTGGGTCAGGATCATCCTCATTATCATTGTAAATAGAATTTCATTCAGAATAACAGAAAGAGTAAGCAGAATATGATTTATTCATATTAAATTTTGAAAAGAGTTGAAACAAAGAAGCCATCTGCTCAATAGTCAGTGGCGGTAAAGGGACAGCTGTTGGGGCATTTCCCAAGCTACTGTTACTACTTGACGCTATGCTAGGAGAAACAAGGGGATGGGGAGTGACGACAGAACGAGACTCTCTAGCGACTTATCTAGCATCAGACTCTGATTCCGACTCCGACTCCGACTCTAACTCGAATTCGTTGTCTTCAGGTTCTCCTTTGAACATCTCTCCTTCTCCAGTGGTGACTTTGAAGAGCTTTTCTTGGTTGTTAGTCCACTTGATCGACTTTCTCCATCCTTTCTGCTGATTTGAACTGGTTTCGGTGATTAATGTTGTGGGGTTGAAACGATCATCCTGAAGTATTATGGTAATGATCTCATCCTATGCCGCTCTAACAAATCGGTCTTCTCCAAACAGAAGGCTAACAGCCTGTTCGTCTAAACAAGCTGTTTGACGAGTTTTGACGGTAGGAACCGTTTCTGAAAGAATGAAGTAACAATCGTGGAAAACCTCAATTCCAGCTAGTTGCATTCCTTTATAGTGCCAAGGTTCGGGAAACCCGTGAAAGTACTCTTGATTCCCTTCTCTAACGAAGTACCCTTTTAGGGTAGGGAGATTGGTTGGGATATTTACTAAATCTTTTCGGTAACTTGTCGTTAGGAGCACCTAGACCAAAACACAATTTATAACTTCACAAACAACTCTACAATTAGTAAAGAGGCAAGTAAAGGTCGGATCCCAAGGGACGGGAATTGAGATGAGATTTCTATTGAAACTAGCGGTGTCTTAGGGGTGTCACAATTTGGGTTGATGTAGAAGGTCACTAAACTAAATAGCAATGAAAGTAAATAAGTAAGATGAATTGAAAGGGTTGTAAACAATTGATAAAAAGCACTAGGGTATCATGGGGTCATAGGGGATTCATGGGAATTGATCATACAAACATGTTCTCAAATTATAAGCAAGCAATTATTGTTGTGATGGATTGAGTTGGGTTATATCTTACAATCCTAGGAAAGTTTGGGTCCCGGAGCCGAATCGATTAGATTGTACAACACCTACAAGTCGACTTAATTTTCCCTACTCAACAACATGCATGGTCTAATGAGACTCGAGTTGGTTTATGTCTTACAAGTCTCATTGAAAAGATAGGTGATGGGTAAAAAATGCAAGGATTCATAGGCTCGCATTTCATCAAACATAACATGTGCATGAGTTGAGATCAAAACAAGCAAGCAAATAAACCATGAAAGCATATTAATTTAAGCATGAATCATTCCCCATGTTGGTTTCCCCTAATTACCCATTAACCCTAGCTAGGTCACTACTCACTCATTATCATGTTGATCATGCTAGCAAGGTTGTCAATCATACCAACAAAATGAAACATGATGAATAAATGAAAGTAATTAACAATAATTAAAAAGGGATTAAGAGAATTATACCTATTAATGATTCCAATAATAAAGCAAAGAATAAAAGAAGTACTTGATGCTTGAATCAGAGGTTGTCAATCTCCCAATAATAACCCAAATAATCTTCAATTACCCAAAATAAAGGATGAACAAAAGAGAGATTAAGGAAATAAAACTTGTATTAAAACTTGATTAATTGTTGATTATAAAACTAAAGAGAGATTTGATTGATATTAACTACTCTAATAATTGATAAGAAGAACATGCTCTTCTAATTAGACTAATGGGGTATTTATAGTGAAAATTAGGTGGATGCATTAGGGTTAACTAAGGGCTAAACTAGTAATTACACTTTTTAGATTTGAGCAGGGACACGCCGGTATTTTTCGAAGGAAGGGCTGCTTTCTTTGAAGCTCGAAGAAACGGATTTGTGCTGGACTGGAATCCGTGCGTCTTAGGCACGGGACGACCGGATTCGTGAGTCTCTGCCCGGGCGTCTTTGGGAGAAGACGCACGTCTTCTGGTAGCTGCTGCACGGGCGTCTTTGAAGGAAGACGCACGGATTATCGTGCTGGGGACGGGCGGATTCAGGACAATCCGCACGGATTGCTCCTCAGTCTTGCTTCTTCTTCTTTTCTTCCCTTTTCTTCATAAACTCCTTGGGTATTTCCTTGGGGATGCAAGGATCTTTCCTCAACATTGCTCATCTCCTAAAATATGTACAAAGGCCTTCTAATATTGTCAACTTTTTTATGGTTTTTCCAATTTTCAAATTTTTATGGTTTTTCGAAATTTTTCAATTTTTTTGGATTTTTTGAATAAAAGTTAAGTTAGAATTCCACATCCCCACACTAATATGGGTATTGTCCTCAATGGCCAAAATGATGGGAATTATGCAAACATGATGCATGATTTCTACACTAAATGCAAGCTACACTAATCTACACTATATGATGCATGGTTTTTGTTTATGACGGAGAGGATAATTTAGATTACCTCCCGTTGTGTATGCATGTACTTCCCCAAACCGATCTAGACATTGTTGCTAATGTCCTAAGGTTGGGTGTAGTTCATGCACACACTATGCAATGCATGAAACTAATTTTTGTCATTTTGGATTTTGAAAAGGTGGGAACAATAAAATGAGAACACCTCCATGGGGCCGAGGTGTTAGTCCTCTATGGTGCTAGGACTACTCCAACAATGATCAATACAAATAAAATACAAGTGAACAAAACACAAACTTCTTTTCATGAAACTTTGAAAATTAAAGAGAGGAGATGAGGGAACTTCACTTAAACTTAGGTGGGTGCCTCTCGCCTGCTCCACCTAGCTATGAAGTAATCCTCTAGAAATCGGCATCATCTCCTTCTAGATCGTTATCCCATATCTCCTTTGATGCATCACTCATACTCGGGTCCATGAACTCGTCCTCTTCACTTTCAAGCTCCACCGTGTCCCCTCCGCAAGAATTGTTGCTTCCCTCCTCTTGTCTCCCATTTGCTCCTTCATTTGCCCTCTCCGAATTGGGGAAGAGTAGGTCTATTTGAGCCCATGAGGGAAATGCTCCTTCCTCACTAATCTTTCCCTTTTGAGCCAAATCGTGGTATTGAGGATAGAGTGTATAGTAAATGTCCACGTTGGTTTCGTATTGACGGAAGTTCAAATCTTGTAGAATTCCCGTGACAAAGTCGTCACGGAGAAGGATGAAGGGGTAAGGATGGTTATACGGTTGATAAGGAAATGGGTAGGGAGGCACTTTGATCTTCTCATCTTGGGATTGTTGCTCTTGTTGTTGTTGTTGGGGATTTGGAGGTGGTGGTGCTTGTCTTGGTTGGGTCGGGTTTGGAGGGATGAGGTAGGATGGGATTGGAGACAAAGGGCCTCTTCTCGGGCAAATTTGTGGTAGGCCGGTCATCGGTAGATATATCGGATCACTTCCTTTCGTTAACCACTTGATCCGCTTATCAACCCCCTCAAGGGTTATCCAATGATGATGAATGAGAAGAAGATCTTCATTTATCCTCGTGTTTCCCGAAAGTGGAGCATACTCATTATTCTCGTTGAATCTCGGATTGAAATGCTTCGCAAGCCTGCTAATGAGTCCTCCATTCACAATGTGTTTCATTCCGTCATCATCACCATTCCTAAACTTTGCCCATTTCTCGAGTAACACTAGCGGTGCATTGAAGTGGTACGCACTTCTTCCTTGAATATTGATGTAGGATTCCATAAACACAAGGTCTAATTGGTTCACGATCGCCGGATCTCGGCGAGCAAAGAAGGTGCCCGGGAGAAACCGGTAAGTGACTCTTAAGATCGGATTTTGGATATGAAAATCAAGACATTCCTTGTTGTGTATGAAGTCCTGGCCGGTCATGGCCCTCCACAAAGGTTCAACACTGTATTTCTTTGGCTTTGATGTTCGGGTAGGCGTAACATCGAGTCCAAGCACATTTGCGAATTCTACAAGGGTCATCATTCTTGGGACATTTTCCAACCTAAACTCTATGCATATTGTTTTGTTCAAGGTTGTAATCTTCAAAAAGCTCGAAAACTCAAGCACAAGAGATCGATAAGTTTGCTCATACATATGGAAAAGGGTGGAGAGACCAAATACTTCAAAGAGAGCTTCCACTTGGTGATAAATCCCAAGTTTCCTCAAGGTATCATGACATAAAAACTTAGTGGGAAGAATGTTCTTACTTAGAAGCCGGTGGAAGACTAATCTTTGCACATCATTGACAAATTCCACATTTGAGAAGTCATCAAGCCTTGTAAGATCTACAATCTCTTCATGCTCCCTTCTTAATGTGATGACATGGGAGGTAGAAGAACTTCCCCTCATCCTTGGTCTCCTCCTATTCCTAAAAGAGCATCACTTTGGTGCCATTCCTTGATTATTGAGCTGGATTCTTTTGATTTGTGAAGGAATAAAGATGCTCCTTGTTGATTGAGTGTTGCCTTTGGAAACCCTAGAAAATTGGGACTTTTTGATTTTGTGGGGTTTAAGAGTGATTTGGATATGCATGGGAGTCATAAGGAGGTGGGTTTTATAATGCAAGTGGAAGGAAGGGTGATGTGTCACTAAATGTATGGTGGGGTGTAATTTAATTAAGAAAAGACGGGTCAAATCACCGTGGGAAGACGGGCGGATTCGAGCAGAAGACGCTCGGATTCAGGCTTCTCGGGACGGGCGGATTCTGGGTAAGACGCCCGAATTCTGTCACAGCTAAGTTTCCAAAATATGACGCCACAAAGACGGGCGTCCCGAGCATGAGACGCTCGGATTCCTTCTTATCGGGACGGGCGTCTTCTTCTGAAGACGGGCGGATTCCTTTTCAGGGATTTTTCTTGAAATGCACAGGTAGAAAGACGGGCGTCTTTCCGCGAGGACGGCCGGATTCTTCAGGACGAGCGTCTTCCCTTTCTGAGACGCTCGGGTTCTCCTTCAGTCCCAAAATCTTCAAATTTTCAGCTTAGTAGGACGGACGGATTCTCCTCAACACGCCCGGATTCTGGCAAGACGGCCGGATTCCAGGGAACACGCACGTGTTCAAGCTGTGAATTCTTCCTTTGACTTTCTTTCCTCTCTTAGATGCTTCCCCACACTTGAAAATTGGTTCCTTCCTTCATTAAAATTCGTTAGTGACCCTCCCTCACTTACTCTCATGAAAAGAGCTTATGCTTATTATTATTATTATTAAAGAAATGCAATAAAATTATAAATACAAGTTAGAGGGTTAGTATATTTATAAGTGATGGTTTAGGGAGGACTCCACCAAACTCTCCCTTTGATGGTTCTTTCAAGGATGAGAAGGCCCGAGGTAGGTGACCTCGACCTCTCCAATAAACGCTCCTTCATAGTATGGCTTCAATCTTTGACCATTGACTTTGAACTTACTTCCATATTCCGCCTTGAGTTCAAAATCTCCATATTTTCCAACTTCGGTTATCACATAGGGGCCCATCCATCTAGAGTTCAACTTTCCCGGAAAAAGTCGGTAGCGAGAATTGAATAGAAGGACTTTGTCCCCTTTGTGCAAGGCCTTTTGTCTAATTCTCTTGTCATGGAGTAATTTCGTTCTTTCTTTGTAAATCTTTTCATTCTCATGGGATTGTAGTCGGAATTCCTCCAACTCTTGAATTTGATTCATCCTTTTTTGCCCACTCAATTTGAGATCAAGATTGAGCGCTCGGATTGCCCAAAAAGCTTTGTACTCCAATTCGATTGGCAAATGACATGCTTTTCCATAGACAAGCTTGTAAGGGGAGGCTCCTATGGGAGTCTTATAGGCCGTCCTATAGGCCCAAAGAGCATCATCAAGCTTTGTGCTCCAATCTTTCCGAGTCTTGTTCACAACTTTCTCAAGGATTTGTTTGATCTCTCTATTTGAAACTTCAACTTGAACGCTTGTTTGAGGATGATATCCCAAGCCGGTTTTATGTTGAACACCATATTTGGTCAAAAGAGATGCAAGTTTCTTCTCATGGAAATGCGTTCCTCCATCACTTATAATTGCTCTAGGAACTCCAAATCTTGGGAAGATTATCTTCTTGAAGAGCTTGGTGACCGTTTTTGCATCATCATTCGGAGTGTCAATTGCCTCCACCCACTTTGAGACGTAGTCTATGGCCACAAGGATGTACTTATTCCCATTGGATGTCACAAAGGGACCTTGGTAGTCGATTCCCCAAACATCGAAGATCTCCACCTCTAGAATGCCCCTTTGCGGCATTTCGTTCCTCTAAGAGATATTCCCCGTTCTTTGACAAGCGTCGTAATGAATGATGAATTCTCTTGTGTCTTGAAACATTGTAGGCCAATAGAAGCCCAATTGAAGAATTTTTGCAACGGTCCTCCTTGCTCTATGGTGCCCACCGTAGGGTGATGAGTGACACCCTTCCAAGATTCCTTGGACTTCCCATTGAGGGATGCATCTCCGGTAGAGCCCATCACTACACTCTTTGTAGAGGTTTGGGTCATCCCAAAAGTACCTCTTCACTTCGAATAGGAATCTCTTCCTTTGGTTGTGGTTCAAATTTGGAGGGAGTACTTTTCCAACAATATAATTAGCATAATCGGTAAACCATGGGGTGATGTGCCTTTCGAGTTGTGTTTGAATGGCCATCAAAATATCGTCGGGAAATGAGTCATTGATCGGGGTTTCTCCATTTTCATCACGAAACCCTATCCTTGACAAATGATCCGCCACTACATTCTCGGCTCCTTTCTTGTCTCTTATTTCCAAGTCAAATTCTTGAAGAAGCAAAATCCATCTCAACAATCTTGGTTTTGCCTCCTTCTTTATCAAGAGGTGTCGGAGAGCACGGTGATCCGAAAATACAATCACTTTGGATCCAAGCAAGTAGGAACGGAATTTGTCTAAAGCATAGACAATGGCAAGAAGCTCCTTCTCGGTGGTATCATAATTCACTTGGGAGGGGTCAAGAGTCTTGCTTATATAATAGATGGCATGAAGAGCTCTTCCTACCCGTTGGCCAAGAACCGCTCCAACGGCGTAGTTGCTAGCATCACACATAATCTCGAATGGTAGTTCCCAATTTGGAGGTTGGATGATCGGTGCCGAGATTAGTGCTTCCTTGATTCTATTAAAGGCTTCAACACACTCATCAGTGAATTGGAATTGGGCATCTTTAAGCAAAAGTTGAGTGAGGGGTTTCGCTATTTTTGAAAAATCCTTTATGAAACGGCGATAGAAACCCGCGTGACCGAGAAAACTTCTCACCCCTCTAACATTCACGGGGGGTGGGAGTTTCTCTATCACCTCAACTTTAGCTTTATCGACTTCGATGCCCTTTTGCGAAATCAAATGACCGAAAATAATTCCTTCATTGACCATGAAGTGACACTTTTCCCAATTTAAAACAAGACTAACATCTTCACATTTTTGCAACACAAGAGAAAGATTATGCAAACATGAGTCAAAGTCCTTTTCATAAACGCTAAAATCATCCATAAAAACTTCCATTATGGTCTCTAAGTAATCGGAGAAGACACTCATCATGCATCTTTGGAAAGTGGCGGGGGCATTACATAAACCAAAAGGCATCCTCCTATATGCAAAAGTACCATAGGGGCATGTGAAGGTCGTCTTATGTTAGTCATCCGGGTGTATAGGGATTTGGAAGAATCCCGAATACCCGTCAAGGTAACAAAAGAATTTGTTGGAGGCTAACCTCTCAAGCATTTGGTCAATAAATGGTAGGGGGAAATGGTCCTTTCTTGTTGCGGAGTTTAATTTTCGATAGTCAATACACATACGCCAACCGGTGATCATTCTTGTGGTATTAGTTCATTCTTTTTGTTTGTCACTACCGTGGTACCTCCTTTCTTAGGTACCACTTGGACGGGGCTAACCCACAAAGAGTCCGATATGGGATATATGATTCCCGCATCAAGTAATTTCATAACTTCTCCTTTGACAACTTCTTGCATGTGGGGGTTCAATCTTCTTTGAGGTTAAATGGTAGGTCTATGGTCTTCCTCTAGATGAATTCTATGCATGCAAAAGTTGGGACTTATCCCCTTAAGGTCATCTAGACTATAACCTATAGCCTTCTCATGTTGTTTCAACACATCAAGCAATTTTCCCAATTGGTTCTCATCAAGTCTATCATTAACAATCACGGGTTTTGTCTTTGATTCATCAAGGTAAGCATATTTCAAATTTGGGGGAAGGGGTTTTAAAGTAGGATTTTGTACCTCACTTTCCTCCTTTGGAGTTTCATTGAGAATTTGCTCCATCTCCATTAGACATTCCATTCTCATAGCATATTCAACTTGTTCTTCATTCTCATCAACCTCATCATATTCAAATTCCATGATGGGTTCCTCTTGCTCTTGAGCTTGTAAAATATCTTTTAGGATGGATTGCTCATCTTCTATGAGCTGACATGCTTCCACAAGGATGTTATGCACTAATTCGGATTGTGCATTGGTAAGTTCTTTGTTAGCTAGAGCGGCCTCAAAAAGATCCACCTCCAATTCCCAATACATATTTTTAGCCTCACTTGCTTCCAAGGCTTCCAATGCTTGCATGGGATCTTTGAAGAAATGTATACTTAAGTGGTCCTCTACAAAACAATCTATAAGGTTCATCTTGCAAAATATCGAACAACTTGAAAAACAATTAGAACAAACCTTGAGGAGTTTTACTTCCCCAAGGCAAAGAAAGACACAACTAATAACAATATAAGAAAATCTAAATCAAGATAACACCGTCCCCGGCAACGGCGCATTTTTGGTCGGGATATTTACTAAATCTTTTCGGTAACTTGTCGTTAGGAGCACCTAGACCAAAACACAATTTATAACTTCACAAATAACTCTACAATTAGTAAAGAGGCAAGTAAAGGTCGGATCCCAAGGGACGGAAATTGAGATGAGATTTCTACTGAAACTAGCGGTGTCTTAGGGGTGTCACAATTTGGGTTGATGTAGAAGGTCACTAAACTAAATAGCAATGAAAGTAAATAAGAAAGATGAATTGAAAGGGTTGTAAACAATTGATAAAAAGCACTAGGGTATCATGGGGTCATAGGGGATTCATGGGAATTGATCATACAAACATATTCTCAAATTATAAGCAAGCAATTATTGTTGTGATGGATTGAGTTGGGTTATATCTTACAATCCTAGGAAAGTTTGGGTCCCAGAGCCGAATCGATTAGATTGTACAACACCTACAAGTCGACTAAATCTTCCCTACTCAACAACATGCATGGTCTAATGAGACTCGAGTTAGTTTATGTCTTACAAGTCTCATTGAAACGATAGGTGATGGGTAAAAAATGGAAGGATTCATAGGCTCGCATTTCATTAAACATAACATGTGCATGAGTTGAGATCAAAACAAGCAAGCAAATAAACCATGAAAGCATATTAATTTAAGCATGAATCATTCCCCATGTTGGTTTCCCCTAATTACCCATTAATCCTAGCTAGGTCACTACTCACTCATTATCATGTTGATCATGCTAGCAAGGTTGTCAATCATACCAACAAAATGAAACATGATGAATAAATGAAAGTAATTAACAATAATTAAAAAGGGATTAAGAGAATTATACCTATTAATGATTCCAATAATAAAGCAAAGAATAAAAGAAGTACTTGATGCTTGATTGAGAGGTTGTCAATCTCCCAATAATAACCCAAATAATCATCAATTACCCAAAATAAAGGATGAACAAAAGAGAGATTAAGGAAATAAAACTTGTATTAAAACTTGATTAATTGTTGATTACAAAACTAAAGAGAGATTTGATTGATATTAACTACTCTAATAATTGATAAGAAGAACATGCTCTTCTAATTAGACTAATGGGGTATTTATAGTGGAAATTAGGTGGATGCATTAGGGTTAACTAAGGGCTAAACTAGTAATTACACTTTTTAGATTTGAGCAGGGAGACGCCGGTATTTTTCGAAGGAAGGGCTTCTTTCTTTGAAGCTCGAAGAAACGGATTTGTGCTGGACTGGAATCCGTGCGTCTTAGGCACGGGACGGCCGGATTAGTGAGTCTCTGTCCGGGCGTCTTTGGGAGAAGACGCACGTCTTCTGGTAGCTGCTGCCCGGACGTCTTTGAAGGAAGACGCACGGATTGTCGTGCTGGGGACGGGCGGATTCAGGACAATCCGCACAGATTGCTCCTCAGTCTTGCTTCTTCTTCTTTTCTTCCCTTTTCTTCATAAAATCCTTGGGGATTTCCTTGGGGATGCAAGGATCTTTCCTCAACATTGCTCATCTCCTAAAATATGTACAAAGGCCTTCTAATCTTGTCTCTCCTTGATGCTTGGTCATTGAATTCAATCAATTTAGTCTCATTTTGCCATGAAAATGCAAGGTTTGCACTCCTTTCCTACCAAGGACACAAAACCTCAAAGAATATGCAAAACAAAGAACTAAAGACAATAAATGACCCAAATATGCACTAAAAAGCATGGGAACAAGGCTAATTCGGGGACTAAATATGCGCTAATTATGGTCACATCAGAGATAGGGTCGCATCTAGATTCCTTTGTTCTTACGGTTTTGATACTGAGTGAGCATCTCCAAAGTTTCTTCTTTCATGGGTTTGTATCCCAATCCTAATGGTATCCCCTGAGAGTTTCCTTCTTTGTAAGGTGCAAAGGTATTTTTCTTGGCAGGATTTAGTGACATTCCCGGGAAGTATCCCTGAGACTTGAGTATATGGTTGACCACTAAATTGGAGTATGGATCGAAGTATAGAGGTGCCAGTTCGCTCTCTACAAGGTTTATGCTCTAAACGCCCCCAAGCTCGTATACTGGATCTGTAACTACTTGGTTGCTTGACATTTTCTCTATCACAGCCTTGATGGGTGACGAAGTGATCGTCACTACTTGGCCATCTAGAGGAATCTTAATCTTTTGGTGCAAGGTGCATGTTACCGCTTTGGAAGCGTAAATCCAAGGCCTTCCCAGAAGTATATTGAATGATGCTTCGATATTCACTATTTGAAAATTAACCTTTCGTTCAATTGGCCTTGTGGCTATAGTGAGGTTGATTAGTCCTACTACCTTACATCGTGTTCTATCGTATGCTCGAACACCTTGGTTGGTAAGAGTCCAATCTGATTCTTTCATGCCCAATTTGTATGCTGTGTTTAGTGGTATGACGTTGAGTGCAGAGCCATCATCTACCAAAGTCATTGGCACATTCTTCTTTAAGCATATGACGGTAATATACAGAGAGCTAGGTTGTGACTGGCGCCGAAGGGTGGCAAATCTTCATCTGAGAAAGTAACTGGGTTACTTAGTTTAACTGAATCTTGGAAGACGAAGTTGACTAGGTCGTCAGGCGTAGAGTTGTGTGGCACGTTCAATTTAGCCAAAGCTTGCAGTAAAGCTTGACGATGAGGAAATGAACTTGCAACTAGTTGCCAGACTGAAAGATCGGCCTTAATCTTCTGCAGTTGCTTTAGCAAGTGGTCCGTAGATGTATCTTCGCCATCATTTGGGGTGATGACATTGGTGTTAGTAACTGGACCGTTAGCTATAGGACCGTTCTGAGAAATGTTTTGATATGGACGCCCTGAACGAGTAAGGTGGTCTATATCTTGGTCTCCGTTAGCTTTGACTATATCCTCACTAATCATGACTAGATAGTGTTCGGTGAGGTACTCATCTTCATCGTCATCGGGCCATATTTCATTGACGACACTGAGTTCTTTTAACCTGATTATCTCGGCTTCTAAACTGGTTATTTGGTCGAATAGGTTGTCAACTATGGCGATTACCTATTACATTGTAGACTTTTGAGACAGACTTAGTGGCACTTTTTCCCTAGGCGTGGTGCTTGGATTGCGTAGGGATGCTAGATACATATTATTTAAGATATAAGTTTAAAAGGGCGATTTGGCACATAATTTGGCATGTTAGATACATATTATAATGCTGCATATTTCTTTGATGAATGCCATAGTTTATTTATATAATTTTTGAATTATGTAATTTTATCTTAGTATGGCCTTAGTTTAATCGATATTTGTGGACAAGGCCCTCGGGAACTGCGTCCGCGGGATCCACACTAGGCATAATCGACTCGAGGTTCTTTCGAATCGAATTAAGACATATTAGAGTCGCCACCAAGTTTTTTGGGAACTTGGAACCGTTCAAGTCAACTTTACACCTTTCATCGAAAAGCATAAAGCCAATCGACTACGAGTGATTAAAGATAAAGACTTGTACCCTATATCACTCGATTTGAATGACTCTCGTAATCCAATGGTATTTAGACGGATCCACAAACCATAGATCTTGAGTAAGGGGTGAGGGTACGTGTTGGGAAGCCCATAAGGACACCCAACCCCGCCCGTCAATAACGGCCTCTACTAAGTCAAGTATGGATTTCAAACAAGGTCATAGCTACTACGATATATGATATGCAAACATCGTTTTAAAACCCTAACATGTGACAACAATTTCTATGTCGTTTTAGATGCAACTAAACTAACTTTGTCAAAGTTGTAATTTAGCATGTGGGTTGATTGATCTAACAACATATAAACGAAACAAACAAGGCTTGATGGGAATGGGGGAGCCGTTGGGATCTACCCTATTACAACCCAGGCATTTCATGCCGACACAACGAGAAATAAATTACAACTCAATCTAATTACAACAACTATCGTAATTACTTTGACTCAGATTACAATACAAACTAACAAAATACAACTTAAACTATTAAGTCTTAATAAACGAAACAAATGTAAACAAAAAACGCTAAAGCTAAGTTAGACTAATTAAAGATGTTAGCCGAATTATTACTTAATAAACAAATTAGATTAGAATTAAACTAATTAAATTAAAATAAATAAGTACAAAGGCTTGAAATAAATTAGGTACAACTTATTAATTAAATTGAACCCAACTTATTAAAATTATTCACCAATCCATATTTATTAAAATAGGATTAGTAAACAATTAAAGAAACAAAAGAAGAAAAGAAACTAAAACTGGCAGACCCGTGCAGTGCACGGATCAAAAGTCAGACAGACCCGTGCAAGGCACGGTTTTTGGAGAAAAGCAAAGTTAATTATGTTTTAATTACGAAATCAGTAAAATAAATTACAAAAGAATTATTTAAATTAAATTTACAGATTTTGAACCATAAAAGATAATTAAAACGACTTTTAAAAAATTAGAAATAAATAAAACAAATTAAAGGTTAATTAAATAAATACGAACTAGGTTAGGTACAATTCTAAATCGTCAACGAGTGCAAATGGAAAGGTGTTAAGCACGCACTTCCATGCTAGCGAGAAAATAAGTGAAAGGGAAGATGAATTCAATTAAGTTACAGAATTGTTAATCGGTTTTTAAAGCTATGTCGATATACCCTAATGTGTCTAATTAGGTTATCAAATTGATCTAATGTCATCTAAATGAGTTATATGTTAACAATCAGAGGTCATACTAACAGGTGACGGGTCCTAAGATGGGTCGAATCACACGAGAGAAGAGGAGAGGTCAAAAGCGAAGAACGAAGTTAAAATTTGTTTTATTAATGCCCTACCTTGAACACGAGGATATGTAAATGAGACGGGGGTGTACGACCGACTGATGTAGCGGTTTCTTTCCCATCTCAAGTCAACGCGGGTGTTCATGGTGGTACTTTAACTCATACTCGGACTAAACTAGTTTCATAGTTAATTTAAACGATAAATAAAAAGCGATAAACAAACAAAACAAACTATAAGAAAAACAAACATAAAAACGAAATAAAAAAGGAGAAAGAGGAGGATTTGATGCACCCTCAACCTACATGTATCGTTGACACCGTCTTGGGTCGTAATCGATGGTAGATTTTATCTCGAGAGGCCGTCGTCGACGAAGAAACAAAGGAAACACGCGTTTTTATCGAATCTGGACAGCAACTTTCAAACAGCGATTTCTCCCTCGTTTCACGATGAAAATTCGATTTAAAAGATGTTTTGAAAACTAGAAAGAGAGGAGAACAGAGATCTTAAAGCAACCCCTGCTCGTTTTGAGTTATTGGGCACGAAAAACGAGCACAAACAAAAACTGGACAGACAGAACAAATCACGAAAACAGAGTGTATAACACTCTGTTTTTCGAGGGATTTCGTGTACTCTCAAGGGCAATTTGGCTCGTAAATCTTTGTCTAATGTGTAGATGGATGTTATATGGTTAGTTAGGAACAAGAAACTCGAGTTTTGATGGAGGTTTGAAGGAGGAACGAATTGTTTTTCGAAGAGGACACACAAACTGTTTCAGTTTGGATGTCGGTTTTGTGGAGGGTTTTTGAGAGGCAATTAGGGTTTGTTTCTGAGGTTTAAAGCTTGTGAGTGAAGGTAGGATGTATGGGGAACTTAGAGGAATGAATGTATGGTGAAGGGGTGGTATTTATAAGGAGTTAAAGTAGGGCAAAAGGGGGGAGAGAGGCAGACGGGCCTGCTGAGCATAGCTGCTGTCCAGCAGCTTTGAGGGGTTTTCTAGGGTTCGTTTGGAGGGTTTTCTTGGTGGTTAAGGTAAGGTAATATGGGTAGGATATTAGGGTATGGGTTAGGGTTAATGGGCACGGGTTTTGGTGGTATTTGGAGCGGGTTTTGGACTCGGGTTTGAGCTGCAAAACAGGGGGGGTTGTTTCGTGTTTTGCGGGCTGTTTGGGGGGTGTTTGGGATGGAATTTGGGCCGTGGTTATGGGGGTTCGAACTGGGTTGGATGGGTAGAGGCTTAGGTTGGTTAGTGTACTCGATATTCGTGCCAACTCGTAAAGAAAACGGGCCCAAAAACCGAGCTAAAATCGAGCTCAAAAACATGCTTCTAAAACGAGTTTTCTCCGCTTTTAAAATCGATTTTTCAAATCAATTAACACATTAAAATAAATGATTTTTCAAATCAAATATATTCATAAAATGATTTTTCAAATCAAATATTTATTTTATTTTCAATAAAATAAACTTAAGAAAATAAATTCAAAATAAAATAAAATAAATTGAAATCACCTTAAAAAAGACTTTAATTTAAATATCATTTAAATTAAAATATTCCGTCGACAACGCTCATTCTACATCGTAAAACGAACCCAAATAATGACAATGACAACTAAATAAATACATGTGTCCTATCATCATCGGGTGTTTGCCGGGTTCTCTATAAATTCCAATATCGACGGATACGGGTATCTACAGAGCCCCCACTTTGACTGAGGCTTGGACAAGGCGAAAGTCAAAGTATACCCCAGGTCCCTCTCGACCTGAGGATTCTGCGGGTCGTTTATAGTCCATTAGACTTGCGTATATAAGCTCGCCAGCCATAAGAAGAGATCATACCTGAAACTTCGCTGGGGATTGACTCTTGCTTTTGTTGTGTCAAATTATCATCGTTGGTCGTTGACCTATAAAATGCATATATGGTGGATTGAGCCTTATCCTTAGGCGCCTACGTATCCGTTTCTGACGGAATCAAACCCGCGTCGTAGTTCGGCCGCTGCTGACACATGCCCAAAGTTTATCATCTGCTGGCATTTGTCCAAAATTCATCATCTGTTGACACTTGCCCAAAGCTTATCATCTGCTGGCAGGTGCCCAAATGGGACGGGACTTTCCAAGGAGGTTGCCGCCGCTTTCATCATTTGCTTTCAGCTACGGAATTCTTCCATTTCATACTCTTGTATCGAATCGAATTCTTGGTGGATGTCATCCTTTACATCTTGATAATGGTCTCTGAAGCCAACGGCCAGAGAGCCCCTGATTATAATGGCTCTAAAGTCGAAGACTTTAGAGCCCCCAGTTGAAGCATATCCTGCTATAATTGAAACACAAAAACGTACTAGCAATAATCATCACATAAGCACATTTGGATCATCGATCTGAAAATTGGATTATTTGAAAGATTGGGTCATCGACCCGAAAATTGAATTTGAAAATTTTGAATAATTGGGCCATTGACCCGAAGTTTAATTTTGACATCACTTGGAATATTGGGCCATCGACCCTTCGAAAATTGAATTTGAAAATTTTGAATAATTGGGCCATCGACCCAAAGTTTAATTTTGACATCACCTGGAATATTGGGCCATCGACCCTTCGAAAATTGAATTTGAAATTTTGAAAGATTGGGCCACCGACCCGAAAAGATTCTACTACTTGGATCATCTATCCATAATTCGCAAAACGTTTTTGGAATTTTGAAATTTTGAAATTTTTTGAAATCGAATCTTGATGGGTGAGCATGAAACACGACTCAGACACTCTGTATGACCCGTAAATAACGTGGGCGTAGCCCGCTACCGTAAAACAAAAAAGGAAAATAAAATCCTAAGTGTGCACGGGTTTTAATTCAATTATGGACTTGTTGGGGGTAAAAATGTAAATTGGCCATTCTGGCACCAAAAGATGGCAAATGGGAATCACAAGGTCGTCGAACTTAAGACGGAGATATGGTATGGCATGGGCGTGCTCCCGAGGGCACATGGGAATCAAGATCACTTGACATTGACAAGGAGGATTAAACTCACAGAGCAACAATGTTGGCTTCGCCCAGACACTAAACACAGACTGATTTTATGAGAACACTTAGACATCACATATCACTCTTGTTGGGAACATTCTGTCACTCTTCTCCTCGCCTCCTTTCTTTTCAGCGAGTTTTCATTATTTCTTGCCCCCGCCTTCTTTCTTTTTAGCAGGCTTTTACTATTTTTCTTTCACGCCTTCATTCTTTTCAGCGGGTTTTTCATATTTTCTGTTCCCAACACAAACCCACATCTATGTGACTCAGCATCTTTGCCTAAACCGTTCGATAAAGCTCATTCTGAGACTTGATACTATTCATCTGAACCTATATCCTTATCCTAGCTTACATCGAGTACTAAGACCAACTCAAACAAAGGTGGTTTCATTTGGACTTGGTTAAGACCCGTAAGAAACCGACAAGATGACAACTTGGTTGATGAGTGGATTGAATCCCTTATTCTGAAGGACTGCCTACGTATTCGCGTGGAGCGAAATCAAATCCGACGTAGTTCGATCAAGGTGCATAAACTTGGCATATTGATTGTGTGTACACACTCGAAGGTTTCACCTAAGGTATCATGTCGTATCCCATTCTAGCCTGTAAGGTACCGTTAAATCCCGTGTCTGGGGTTAGGTGTAAAAGGCTTGGATCTTTTGGGATGTGGAGCTTGGTAATAACTAGTTTGAATGGTTAACCATCATTCTGAAGGTTTGTTTTGTGGTGCTAAGGCCAAGGGCTATGGCTGCTGATGTGGTTGGAAATGGTGTCTCAGGTTTGATGAAACTCGAGTACAAATGGGTTGAAAAATGATGTGGGTTCAAATTTCCATGTCTGGACCCTAAAGGCTTGGGTGTAACAACACAAGCGGAATAATTCTCAAAACTCCCGACTATCCCTTTGTAACTGTCTCAGGAAGGACTTAGAGGGTAAAGAGGTTACTACTTAAGCTTTTGGGCTTCGCCCATTGAACTTCAACTATGGGTACTTGACTGACTTCTAGCTTCTGTAACTTCGACATTCAACCAAAAGCGTTCTGCAATGACTTCAACATCTTTTTTTCTTTTTTCCTTTTTCTTTCATCACTTTTCTTTTTTCATTTTTTCTTTTTTCCATTTTTTCTCTTTTTCTCATTTTTCCATTCTTTTTCATCTTTTTTTCTCTCTTTGAAAATGATCTTCTATTCATTCTCTTAGTCATAAATGGATACACCTTGAAAACTGGCCTTCGCCAACTAATTTGGGTAGGAACTAACAATTCCTTTTTAGAACGGGTTGATATCTTCTCTCTTCGAGATGGGATGATTTTATTGGGGAAAAGGCTTGCCTTCCATCATCGATAGGGGAAACAAGGAGCTAGTCCGGGTTTGTCATAGAATCATCTAAAAGCTTGTCATAAACATTGGTTCAGATGGAGGTTTTCTACCACCAGACATGGAATAGGTAAAGGAATCAAACACAGGATCCTAGTGTACCTTACATTTTGAAACGAGACATATTTCCACCCCAGGGATGGCTTTGAGTGTGTTGTGCATTTTATCATGTTTTCGAAATGATTGAGGATTGAAAACAAGAGATATTTGGAAACGAAGTGCAACTTTTATTGGGATGGCAAAAGCTTAACAAACTCGAAGGAACGACTCCTAGGACACACCCTAGGTCATCACGGAACAAACGACTCAACTTCAAGAAAAGAAAGTCCTAGACTCGACTCGACTAATATAAGAAAACAGATCCCGACTCATAATTTTCAAATCCGGTCTTGAGCTTTCTCTTGTTCATCTGTCAGCTTAGATGCTCGGCTCTGGTCCTTGATCCCTTTGATGGTCTGCCTCCATCCTGAGGTATTCCTCGAGGATCTACGCCGATGATGAAAGTTGGTGAATCGAATTGTCTTTTATTAACTTCGTTAACGAGAGGAGTACATTCTAGAGCAAGACTCCCGACTTGAATTTCATTCTTCGGGTTTGGCAAGAATTCAAAGCAATCCACAAATATTTTCCCGATAAACACCCCTTTCAAGTGACATGGGTGGATAAGATGGGAATAATCGACATTGTCTTCGACAGAAACAAAGTTGACGTGATCGCCAAATGGATTCGTGATGTTATTGGGTTTAACAGTTGGGATTGGGAGTGTTCCATTCTCAATCATGTCTTGGATTTCGTGCTTCAGTCGATAGCACCTTTCAGTATCATGGCCTTTCCCTTGATGAAAGGCACAGTAGGCATTTGGTTTATACCATTTGCCTTGTTGTTCAGCGGGAGGGTCCGAAGTTGGACCAATAGGCTTCAGCTTTCCTTGGGCTATGAGCCTTTTGAGAGCGTATGTATAAGTGCATCCGATATCGGTGAATGCCCTAGGTGTTTGGCGTTGCGGCTTCTTCGATTGCCCTTCTAAGAGATTGATGCCTTCATCTAAATGGGTTGTTGCTGGGGCTTTGGTCCTAGACGATGAGGCCCCTTGGTACCCTTTCGGCTTTTCAGCCTCAGCCTTTATGACATCATCTTCTACCTTTATCCCGATTCTTATCAATTCTTTGAAAGAGCCAAAATTCTGGTATTTCAGAGCATTGCGGTAAATAGGTCGTAGATTCTTTACGAACTTATCTACCATTTCAACTTCATCCGGCTTCTTGGCTAATTTCACGCTTTCAGCGCGCCATCTTGCGAGGAATTCAGTAAAGCCCTCTTTTTCCTTCTGTGTCATTACTTCCAAAGTCCTTATGTTGGTTTGAATCTCAACATTGTCAGCATAGTGCTTACAGAACTCCACCGTAATATCTTCGAAAGTGGGGAAGCTCTTAAGGTCAAGATTATAGAACCACGCCTTCGGGTGTTCATCCAGAGATTGGGCAAAAATTTCAGAGAGCATGTCAGCAGGTACTCCCTTCAATGCTAAGTACCCTTTATAGGCCTTAACATGGTGGATTGGATCTTCGGTGCCCTTGAACTTTGGGATGTCAGTGAGTACCATGTTCGTGGGCAACTTATCCTGAACTGGGGCATAGGCCCTAGCATTCTCATAGTGGATGTTCTTCCCCTGGGAGAGTTTCAAACGGTCTTCGATGAACTTGAACCGTTTCTCCAGATCAGTCAGAGGTGGGGTAGATGAAGGGGAATCTTCACTCAGCTTAGATTCGATTGCATCCGTTCGGGTCATTATGAGGTTCACGGCCTCAGTGAGTTTGTTAACAGCATCTTCCATTACTTGAAGTCGGGTTTTTGGCGGCCTTTCTACAAGAAAACCCCGAACCGAGTCAATATTTAAAGTAAGAGCCCCTGCACACTTAAGGACACGACACCAACTTGACTCAAACAAAGACTCGACTTGAGACTGACTAACCAAAGGTTCGACTCACGGTTGGATTTAGACTTTGGTTCATTTTAGACTCGACAAAACGACATGACTCAAGTTGTTATAGCTCGATTCTAAACCGGACTCGGTGTGACTAAACCCGTGATTGGACCAACATAGTCCTTAGGTTCGGGTGAAACGTCCTAAAGGGCCTAGCTTGGACGTGTCTGTGGACTATCCTAGACCAAAAGGTCGACCAACATGACTCAAGGCCCAAGAGGTGAGCTTGGGTGACCCAACAAGGTCGTGTTCTAGACTCTTAGAACGAAACACACCCGGCCTAACACGGCATGACCTGGACATGACTTGACGCATTTCATGCTTTGTTGAGGTTCGAGAGGCACTTTGGATTGATTTTGAAAAACGAAGGATTGATTTGAAAATGAGATTTGAAATGGGCAGCATGCCGGCTATAAAAGCTCATTTTGGCCGAAATTTCTAGTCCTATTTGGGCAGCATTCCGCGTTTCGAAAATCATGCTAAGTTTGAAAGTAAGTTGTTCAAAAGTTCGGTTTTTGAAATGGACATGGAAAATTTTGAAAAGACTCGGGAAAACACCTTGCACATTGTCATTCTCATGTTATAAGGATGTATGCTCCTAGACATCTCTAAGTCTCGGCAAGTCTTCTATAAGAAGGTCTATGCCCTCCATCCTTTTGCGGTCTTATAGAGCAAGGTGTCTTAAGGTAGAGTACCTAGAAGATCGTCCCCACCATCAAGAACCACGCGAGGTGAAGTGGAAGCGAGCAATGTGCAGCTTCCTAGCATAGTGGGAAGTCGCCCCCCACGCATCACGAAGAAACGCTGGGACGGCCCGGGCAAGTCCTTAAGGGTTTATGCATGAATCGTAGCACTATGAGTAATGTTTTACTTTCCAACACTTTCTTTTCAAGTTTCACCTCGGAGGAAAAGACCCTAGAAACAAAGTGTAACTAGTCCTCTTTTCCCAAAGAGAGTCGCCAAATCGTGGACAAGGCCCTCGGAAGGCTGCGTCCGCGGGATCCACACTAGGCATAATCGACTCGAGGTTCTTTCGAATCGAATTAAGACATATTAGAGTCGCCACCAAGTTTTTTGGGAACTTGGAACCGTTCAAGTCAACTTTACACCTTTCATCGAAAAGCATAAAGCCAATCGACTACGAGTGATTAAAGATAAAGACTTGTACCCTATATCACTCGATTTGAATGACTCTCGTAATCCAATGGTATTTAGACGGATCCACAAACCATAGATCTTGAGTAAGGGGTGAGGGTACGTGTTGGGAAGCCCATAAGGACACCCAACCCCGCCCGTCAATAACGGCCTCTACTAAGTCAAGTATGGATTTCAAACAAGGTCATAGCTACTAAGATATATGATATGCAAACATCGTTTTAAAACCCTAACATGTGACAACAATTTCTATGTCGTTTTAGATGCAACTAAACTAACTTTGTCAAAGTTGTAATTTAGCATGTGGGTTGATTGATCTAACAACATATAAACGAAACAAACAAGGCTTGATGGGAATGGGGGAGCCGTTGGGATCTACCCTATTACAACCCAGGCATTTCATGCCGACACAACGAGAAATAAATTACAACTCAATCTAATTACAACAACTATCGTAATTACTTTGACTCGGATTACAATACAAACTAACAAAATACAACTTAAACTATTAAGTCTTAATAAACGAAACAAATGTAAACAAAAAAAGCTAAAGCTAACTTAGACTAATTAAAGATGTTAGCCGAATTATTAGTTAATAAACAAATTAGATTAGAATTAAACTAATTAAATTAAAATAAATAAGTACAAAGGCTTGAAATAAATTAGGTACAACTTATTAATTAAATTGAACCCAACTTATTAAAATTATTCACCAATCCATATTTATTAAAATAGGATTAGTAAACAATTAAAGAAACAAAAGAAGAAAAGAAACTAAAACTGGCAGACCCGTGCAGTGCACGGATCAGAAGTCAGACAGACCCGTGCAAGGCACGGTTTTTGGAGAAAAGCAAAGTTAATTATGTTTTAATTACGAAATCAGTAAAATAAATTACGAAAAAATTATTTAAATTAAATTTACAGATTTTGAACCATAAAAGATAATTAAAACGACTTTTAAAAAATTAGAAATAAATAAAACAAATTAAAGGTTAATTAATTACAAATTGAATTAAATAAATACGAACTAGGTTAGGTACAATTCTAAATCGTCAACGAGTGCAAATGGAAAGGTGTTAAGCACGCACTTCCATGCTAGCGAGAAAATAAGTGAAAGGGAAGATGAATTCAATTAAGTTACAAAATTGTTAATCGGTTTTTAAAGCTATGTCGATGTACCCTAATGTGTCTAATTAGGTTATCAAATTGATCTAATGTCATCTAAATGAGTTATATGTTAACAATCAGAGGTCATACTAACAGGTGACGGGTCCTAAGATGGGTCGAATCACACGAGAGAAGAGGAGAGGTCAAAAGCGAAGAACGAAGTTAAAATTTGTTTTATTAATGCCCTACCTTGAACACGAGGATATGTAAATGAGACGGGGGTGTACGACCGACTGATGTAGCGGTTTCTTTCCCATCTCAAGTCAACGCGGGTGTTCATGGTGGTACTTTAACTCATACTCGGACTAAACTAGTTTCATAGTTAATTTAAACGATAAATAAAAAGCGATAAACAAACAAAACAAACTATAAGAAAAACAAACATAAAAACGAAATAAAAAAGGAGAAAGAGGAGGATTTGATGCACCCTCAACCTACATGTATCGTTGACACCGTCTTGGGTCGTAATCGATGGTAGATTTTATCTCGAGAGGCCGTCGTCGACGAAGAAACAAAGGAAACACGCGTTTTTATCGAATCTGGACAGCAACTTTCAAACAGCGATTTCTCCCTCGTTTCACGATGAAAATTCGATTTAAAAGATGTTTTGAAAACTAGAAAGAGAGGAGAACAGCGATCTTAAAGCAACCCCTGCTCGTTTTGAGTTATTGGGCACGAAAAACGAGCACAAACAGAACTGGACAGACAGGAACAAACCGCGAAAACAGAGTTTATAACACTCTGTTTTTCGAGGGATTTCGTGTACTCTCTGTTGGGAAATGTGTCTTCAACAATAGTGCGATCACATGATTTAAATATCATAATTAAATCTCAAATTAAGAATACGTGAGGGTTGATTCCTTATACAGTCGACTGACCGTCATTAATCGGTAATGATTGGCTAACTAGAGTTTGACATTACTGTCGTGTGACGGTGGTGGTCAGTTGATCCCTTTAGGTCACACCTATAGGATGAGGCCCAAATAGATATTTAATTAATTGTATGCGATACAGATTAATTAATTCCTTAATTATGGGAGTGCAATTTTGCGTCTTATTTTAATGTGATTAAATAAAGATTAAATTTAGTAATTAAGTGTTACATTACTAAATTAGTTGAGATATTAATATAAGTTTTGAGGTAGAGGTAATTAGTTATTTAAAGTTACAAGAAGTTGTAATTTTAACTAACTAGTAATTATGGGACCCATTATATATTGATATAATGGTAGTATACTACTCAAAAAGTGGAGTGTATATTATATTATTAATTGTAATATTTAAGTGTTAAATGATTACATTAATAATTAAAAATGTAAGATAGTTGAAAATATGACTTATAAGCATTTGTGGGACAAATGACAAAAGGCAAAAATAGACCATAAAAGGTCCATTATTTCGGCCAAATGAGAGCAAGAGATGCTCTTGTTTTGTCTTGTTCTTTTTGTTATAAAATGTGTGATAGTGACTTATCCATGACATGTCTTACAAAGCTTAAAGCCTACACACTACCTACACAAACAAAGACTAAAAACAAAAGGCAAAAGATTCCTCCTTTGCCTTATGCCAACCGGTTTTGGCATTACAAAAGGAGGAATTTTGGTTGCTCATTTTGTTACTTGTGTTTTTGCTTGAAAATCCTCATATCTCTCTAGCTTTCTCACATGCAAAATTCTTACAACCTCTCAATAAATACTAATACACCAAATCTATTACTAGAAGTAGTAATATAAGATTATTAGTATTATTAAGGTAATATTTCTACTACATATCTAGTTAATATTAGTAGGAATTTTTGGGATTAATCTTGGGTGCAATTTATTGGAGTGGCTTCTAAACTTAGAGTCTTAGGAGGATCATCCATCATTATTAGCTCAAGAACAAGTGAAGGAAGGTGACCTTACTTGTGCCCAAATTTTCGAACCAACCAACAATGTAAGGAACATTGTTTTTCTTATAAATCTTTCATTTTGTTATGCATGCACTAGATCTAAAGAACAAATAATTAATAAGTTAATTAGTTCACTATTATAGGAGTCTAATAATAGGTATATGAACCTAACAAGTGGTATCAGAGCATAAGGATGTTGCATGCATAATCGGTTATTGTTTTTTCGAGTTAAAAGGTTAACATATAAAACTTAAAAATTTGTGATTTATAAGTATAAGCCACGAAATCACCATGCATGTTATATATTCTGGTCCTAAAATGTTTTTAGGTCATTTTTATGATTCATGGAAATTTATTGCTCATTTTAAGGATTTTTGGTCATTTTATTACATTTTTATGACTAAAATGGGAATTAAAATGCTAAAAATAGTTAAATTTCGTTTCTCACCTTGAAATATTTATATGACCTCACATGCATATTTTACAAGTTGTGTGTAAAAGGACGAGTTAATTTGATTAATTTTCCATGATTTATGATTTTTATGAGATAAAAATGGATTAAAAGAGGTAAAATGGTTAAAAATAGTAAAATTTCGAATTAAGCCATGATCTTTTAATATGTTGTCACATGAAATATTTACAGAGAGTATGTAAATTTATAGATTTAAATATCTTATTTAGCATGATTTATGGATTTTTGAGTAAAAATGGCATAAATAGTTACTATTTTAGCAAAAATTAGCTAAAACGTATTGCATGGGTTGAGAAAATTATTTTAAGTTGCATAAATATCCCACTAATCAGATCTAAAGTTGTAAAAATTATTGGAGTAATTTTCGGATTATGTATTTTATGAGATAAAACCGATTAATTGCAACTATATTTTCTCAAAATTAATTCGAAAATTTTAACCATGATTTTTGACATTATGAGTGTCATGGATTTATTCCAGAATGTACAAAAATTTAAAATTCAAATTTTGAAACTTTTATAATTTAATTTGGATTTATTACATATAAATGATGATTTTAAGGTCAAAAATGAGCATAAAATTAAATCAAGTTGAATTATTGTCAAAAATTTAGTGATGACTAATTTTTGAGTCCTAAAATGTGTTAGGATAATTAACTTGAGCTTAGATGTGATTTAAGTGTTAATTAATGATTTTAAAAGGTTATTATCACGTATTTCCATGAAACCGGGTTATATGTACGACATAAGTTAAATAGGGCGATTTGGCACATCATTTGGCATGAAGGTACATATTATAATGCTGCATATTTCAATTGTTGAATGTCTTTTATTTATATAATTTTGAATTATGTAATTTTAATCTTAGTATGGCCTTAGTTTAATCAATATTACCCGTAATGAAAGGGAATATTGATTCGGTTGTAATTTAATGTGATCTCGAATCACTTTTATTTTATTTTATTTTCAGTAGTTTTTCCATTTTACAAATGTATAATAGGAATAGCTTTGTATTTTTATTATTTGTAATTATGGAGCATCTTCAAGACGGTGCCATTCGGAAAGGTGATCCGACGAAGACGGTGTCTTGGGAGGCGTGTCACTTGAAGATTCAAGGGACCAAAGGAGTTGGTTTCCGAATATGTAATAGATTATTTGATTTTCTATTTTAGGAAGGCCATACTAGGAATTTTATTTATTGCTTTGCATTTTTTTTAATATGTTGCATGCATTGCCAAATCGCCATAACAACACATGCATATCATATCGAGTCATCGACCGTGTCAATTATAATTATCGTAGTTCACCGCTTTAGTTCACTTAAAACGTGATAGATAATAAATTGACAAGACCTCTCACATATTAAAAATTGAGATAAAGCCTTACCAAATAGTAGAAACTCATGAAGTACCAATTTCACAAGGGAGTTAATCCGGCATCACCGTAATACAAACCTTGTTACGTTGGCGAAGTGGGGTAGTAAAATGTTATTACATCGAAATTTGAATTGAGCTCAACGGAAGTATTGTTGACCGTAGTCGCATGTGTTCCGGGCTAAAGATGAGAATTAGAGTAATTTTTATCGACCGAGAGTTCTAAAAGTAGAATCGATTAAAAGGTTAATCTACCGAGTTATATTAATAAGGGATGAATCGGCTCACCGTGCCCAAGTTAATATGAATTTGGATCTCGGAATCATTTATGTAGTTGGGTGGAGGTCACTATATAAATGCAATACTTGTAGTTAATTTAACGAGTATTATTAAAACGATAGATGATAATTAAATTCTTTCATTTCCTATTTTGTAGTCAAAATTTGTTTTAATCAACTGCAATGGCAACTTCAAACGCGTCCGCATCCACTAGTTCCACCCCGCTTTCCAATGTGTCATGGCTCCGATCCTTCATGGATCGATGTAAGTTAGAAAAGAATGGGTCCAATTTCGCCGATTGGGATGCACAACTTCGCTTGGCCGCGCAAGGTGACGACAAGCTTCGTTACCTTACCGAGGCATCTCCCACCGAACCACCTAATACTAGGTCCACCGCTAGGCAAGCCTATGAGGATTACCAAAAGGAGTCGGCCGCAATGAAAAATGTATTGATCTTTGCTATGGAGGCCGAACTCCAACGAAGTGCTATAAAGATTAGCACCGCTCATGAGATCTACATGAAGCTTGTGAACATGTTTTCACGAGCTCCTAGGGTCATTCAATATGAGGCGGCTTCCGCATTCTTTGATCTTAACATCAAAGAGGGCCAAAAAGTGAGCCCACATGTGCTCAAGTTGATGGAGCACGTTGAGACCTTGAAAATGCATAAGGTGGAAATTCCCGATGAACTCGTGATTGATCGAATTCTTCATTCCCTAAACAAAATCAAAGCATATGTTCAATTCCGGGTGAATTTTAATATGCATGATAAGAAGGTTTCCCTTGATGAGTTGCACAAAATGCTTGTGCAAGCCGAAAGGGACATGGGGCTAAGTGTTAGCACCACCAAAGATGTGCTCAATGTTAATCAAAAGAGCAAGGGAACTTTCAAGAAAAGCGGGAAAAAGGGAAAGAAGCGAACTCCCAACAGGAACATAGCTAAGACTTATGAAGCAAGCTCCTCCAAGCCCAAGTACAGTGCCCCCTCCGGGGACAAGTGCCACTATTGTTGTGGAGTTGGACATTGGAAGAGAAACTGTTCCAAGTATCTTGGCGACATCAAAGCTGGAAAGGTTATTCCAGTAGGTATATAAATATCCCTATCTTTTATGTTTCAATCTCAATTAGTATGTGATACAAGTTGTGATAATTACCCTTTTTATTGTAAATAGGGCCCCCACCTAGCAAGGACAAAGGCAAGGAGAAGCAAGTCTAGAGGATCACGAGGGAAGCTAGAGTAGCCGACCATGGTGATGAATCAATGGAAGCTTGGCTTTTAAATTTGCTTTGTCTTTAATTTTATGATGAATTTCATGTTTTTAGAACTATTTTAATTTCCTCGTGTGACTTGGAAATTGGTTTGTATCCTTTAAACACGGGTTGTATTTTGGATATTGGTGATTTGGTTTTCAACCCAAATCACTTGTTTTATTATGTTGTTTGTTCTAAAATCATCATCATTAAGTACTTGCGTAGAGAAACATTAGATAAACAACTTAAATTGATCAAGTAGACGATTATGATGATGGGATCATTATATGTCCATAAGCTATGAATCTGATTCTCCTTATGTCTTTGTTACTTAAAGTAACAACTTATTTATATAAGATCAATTCTAAAGTTGTAATGAGTTTTTGAATTCATCAAGTAGGGAATTCACGATACCAAATGGACATATTATTCTAATTGAATGGTCAACCATGAGATACCTAGAATAGAGAGTCTATTAAACCAGATTACATGGATCAGACTGTCATATTTTCAAGCTGCCATGTTAGGATGGCCTTTTGAAAGTTAATATATAGTCTTAGAAAACTCCTAATACTCCGTTAAATATATGTTTGTGACTCACAAAGCTATCTCTCAAGAAATTAGGTGTATTTCTGAGAGATAGAGTGGGAGTAGATTGAATCGTCACAAACATCTCTTTTAATTGAAATGTTACTTTGTGAAAGTAATAGTATTATAGAGTGGGAGTTGGTATCGAACTATAGTCTATGAAGATAGATTGAGAGCATAGTTCAGTGGGAGTTTATCGCACATGTCTTTATTGTTTAAAAATATTACTTTGTGAAAGTGATAGTATTATGACCATGTTACATTTGAGCCGAAGCATTACAATCCGAAAATTGTTACTCGAAAGTAGATTTACTTAAAGGAAAGTGTCTCCTTAAATTGAATAGAGCTTTTGAGTACTTAAATGCATAAGATTTACATGAAGATGTTGATCAAAATAAATTGTGTTAGGAATTGCTGCATTTCATTTTAATGAAGAATGGCAAATATAATTCGCTTTTCTAAAATGGGAATTTAGAGAAGGAAATGTTTAAAAACACAAAACCTTAGATGAAGATCTAAGAATCCTAACATATTATGCATAGCCTTCTTAAGTAAACCTAGGATGGTCTTAAGCAAGCATTAAAGGATTATACTTTTCGTTCATGTGATTATAGTGAATTGTTTCATTCACATGATTGAAGAATCATGATATACATGAAGTTAAGTGGGAGCTAGAATTGTTTCTCCATGTCATATATGTTGATAACATATTACTTATTGAGAATAATATACCAATGATCTCTTCTGGTAAGAGTAATTGGGAAACATGGAAGGGATGCAAAGTATTCTAGATTTTTGAATCTATGTGAGAGTAAATTGGTATAGAATTGAGAGTCTTATGAAGATAAGTTCTTTCGTATCTGTTTAACATCAACAAAGTTAAATGGCTTATTCATGATGATGAAAGTGGAATTACTATGATGGAATCATAGTCGTTCACTGAACCCATTAAATTGTTGATTACATGAAATCGATTACTAATGTTTCCGCCATTAGAACGATTTTGTATGCCAACCGACGCACCTGCTGTGATGTACCACTTGCTGGGTACATTATGAGTCAATAATAAGTTAATTCATACGATGGGCTTGTGAAAGCCTTAAAGTACAATTGATAACTTGTACACATGATTGGATGATAAACTAAGTTAAGGTGTTGAAGGGTTGCACCAACTTAAGTTTCCAAGCTTAAAAGGATTTGATGAAATCCTAAGCTAATGTAGTTGACAAAGGAGTAAGAAACTAAGAAAAGTGTTTTAGTTTCGTGCATTGCAAATTCTACAAAAGGAATCTAAGTAAAATTGTGATAAAATAGTCATCGAAGGGATTAAGAGTGAATCTCTCCACAAATGACTTTATCACAAGTTATGCGATAATGTGATGGGAGCTTCTTTCAAGTTAAAGAGCTCGGGTCTAGTATGAAGTCTAGACATATACTTAGAGAAATTCATGTTATTAAGAGATGACATTGAATGGAAGGAAATAGCAATTAATTAAGTTGGAATATATGGATATCGGGTATATCCACTTGCCAAGCTTGTATTGCATTTTAACTAGTGTTTTAATACACTAGAGATTATAGAATATGAAGTAGTAATAGTGTATTGACTATTCATATGTGATAATCACATTTATCGTTTGAGTTTTTATTAAACTCACCCGCTACTTTGTCGTATCCGAATGGGTTGTAGAGACAAATTGAACCCCATTAAAGTGAACTGGATTGACATGGTATTCACCCCTAGTTACTTATATGAGGTGACGTCTCGAAGTGACTAGAGTGTGATGCGATTGATGGCAAGTTCAAGTGCCATAGAGTCATATGGGATGACTAGTCGATTACATAGGCAGACTGTATGGGACAATCTGTCGGGCAGTGACCACTTATAGAGTTCTGATAATTCATAAAGCCTGGTCGTGGCAAGAGCTACTATAGTATTCTTATGAGTCAATTCTTTTGACTAGAGACTATTCGCCCAAGTTGGCACAACTTCTGATTAGCTTTGATTTATACTCTACGATTTCTTAAACGAGGTCAAACTGGGTATATTTTGGGTTATGATGGACTGTGGCTGAACGAAGGGAATAGGGCGATAGGAATTGTCCACCCCTTGTCAGGGTTGTTTGAAATATCAAGGCCACTCGAGGAGTAGTTAACTGGAAATGCGTGGCCACGCTCGGAAGGTATCTTTGATAGATAATTCCGGTCAGACAGTTAATCTCCAGATCGAGAAAACCACTCAAGATATGATCAAATGTAAGTACGACCTGCAAGACACCTTGCATTGAGTGGGAGATTGTAATAGGACAAGAGAATTGGTGACGCACACTTGTCGAGGACAAGTGGGAGATTGTTGGGAAATGTGTCCTCAACAATAGTGTGATCACATGATTTAAATATCATAATTAAATCTCAAATTAAGAATACGTGAGGGATGATTCCTTATACAGTCGACTGACCGTCATTAATCGGTAATGATTGGCTAACTAGAGTTTGACATTACTGTCGTGTGACTGATACCCGTCGTTGTGAGTACCAAAAATAAAATTTATAATCTCCTATTAAGACTAACCTAGGCTAGTGGTAACAGGGTCGAACCACAAGGAGGCAGTTGTAAACTTTAGTTGATTTATGATCCGTCAAAGGTAACAATTATGGGGGTTGGTTTGAATTGGTCTATAGCTAGAAGTAAACAGAGACAATAAACTAAAAATACGATTTAAACAGATAAAAGAAGGGTACTAGGATGATCGGTTCATTATAGCTTCGGCGACAGCAAACTAAATCGGTCTAAATCGAACACAGGTAAGGCGGGAAATAAGAGGTCCTCTCGGTCCACTACTAACATATAGCATCTCTCGATCTCGCTATAGGTCCCTAATGTCACTAATACTAACTTTCGTCCTGAAAAGCGACTAATGGTCTAAACTATACCTATCTTTCGATCTTAGCACAGTTTAGTCGATTTAATTGATGGTCTAATAACCTACCCTATCTTTCGATCTAATGGGTCGGTCACAAAATAGGTATTTAACTGGTCGCATGCATTCGGTTTGCTAAATACAAGATTAAAAACAATTAAAACGAAGGATAACCTTACAAGGTCAGTCGATCGACCAACAATATCAGTCGATCGACTGACACGCGGGTTCAGTCCGTGTTCAATCTAATGCCGCCTATGCTACAACTCCCCTACATCCTAGCACTAAATATTTAGCTACTCATGGTGAAGGTAAAAACAACAAATAAACTAACAACGATTACTGTATTCATGCTTAATGTAAATCACAACAACAAAAATATGATAATTGGCTTTGGGGTACTAACTATCAATTCTATACTAAAAACGAAAGCGAAGCAATAAACTAAGATTAGGGCAGAATAAATACCGAGAATTCCAGAGGAAAAGATTTAGAACAAAGGGGCAGAAATTCCAATGCTAAAGTCGATATATCAAACCCTAATTACTCGGAATATAAACTAAACTATTGTGATGTGAAACTTAATGTATTCTCTCATGATAAAACTAGATGTTGGTGTTACGTTATATAGCAATAAACGCCACAACTTATTTCTAAAACCTAAACTTCACGGGCTTTGAGATTCACGACTTTCAAACTCTCGTCTAGTAAAGAAATATGGTCGATCGACTAATCAGGCTGGTCGATCGACTGCTCCTCAGCAACAGTAGCTTCTGGAACCCGAGCATTGGTCGATCGACTGACAAGGCTGGTCGATCGACTGGCTGAGCTGCTACTTGATTTCCTTTAACTCGTGGACTTGTCTTTTGGGCCTTGAATTGCGCACCAAGCTCGTTCTTTAAGAAATTCCTTTGCGTCATTTGCAATGCAGATTACTCGGGGGCGGATTCGGCTTGATTTCCCGTCGAATTCTGCACATTTCTGCAATAAAGTACAAAAACGCGAAAGTAGAGGAAAATAGGGAAATATAGGCATATATCGCACATTTGAGCTCTGAAATGCATGTAGAAAAGAGTGTGAAACAACGTATTTTAGACACGCATCAAATCTCCCCAAACCAAACCTTGCTTGTCCCCAAGCAAGAACTAGACTCGATCTAATGACCTAATGGAACGAGTTCAATCTCAGAGCGAAATGCAACAAGTAAAGCCTAAGCCAATTTAATGCATAACCAACAATCAATTAGTAATGTGAACCATGCAATTGAATTATAAAGTCGTTAAAAATATTGCTGAACCGTTGACTATAGAGACTTATCAAATTGGACTCTCGCGGGTCGCTCAAATCACTCAAGTGAGCACAGGTGATATATATGTAGGATAGGAAGAATTAATTTGTAGAGACTCTCACCTAACTACGACCTATGAAAACATGCCAGCAATGAAGTATGAAAGTGATCTCTACGACCGTACATACGCATTCCAACCAAACAGATGACCAATGACACATGCCGAGGTATATATGGGATATGTGAGGTATGGGTAAGAAGAGGCAAAACATTTCATGGTAAAGTGGGGGTACAGGTGATCAAGCTAGTACCAAAACGGAACCAAGTGACAACATCCAACTTCTCGCTCAATATCAAACGAAACGGTGCTATAACAAGCACAAACTCACAATCTCCAGATGTAAAAATAATCAACTAACTCCCCATAAAATAAGAATAAAACATGGGAGCAAAATCGGCAAGAGATAAGGATTAAAGTATGCGAATTGACTTTTTTTTTTTTTTTTTTCTTTTTTTCCCTTCGAACAGTACAGAACTCTTTTTTTTTTTTTCGAATCATTTTTTCATCTTTTTCATTTTTCTTTTCTTTTTCCTTCTTTTCATTCTCCCAACTTCATCTCAAAAGAGCAATGGCTACCAAAAACGAGTAACAATCCCAAAAACCAGACTACTAGCTTGACAGAGGTAGGCTATATGTAGGATGTAGCAAATGGGACAAAAAGGATATTTTTGGCAGTGTGGAGCTTATGGGCAAAATGAGAAAAGGAGACCTCTACCACATGTGTCAACAAACCACAAACCGAATGCATACAGGTATTAAGCAGATCAAGTTCATATTCATGCAAATTAAGGAAACATGTCTCATAAGGAGTACTACTCACATTCCTAAATGAACTGGTCATGAATGTCACCGATTATAGGCTCTAAAACTCGAAATATGATGTAGGTTGCCAATTTTCAAAGTCAAGTCTCAAGATTCAAACGAGTAAATTAACGAAAACTCGTAGATATGCATTTACGATTCTACTAATAACATGTTAATCTAGCAAGGCTCGTGCAAAACAGTGCAATAGCAAAATCATCATAGAAATACTACCGTTCCGACTCGACCTATATGCTAAAATAAACGTGCATTTTATGGAAATTTTTGAAATTTTTCAATTTTTTTTTTTTTGGAATTTTGTATATATAAGAGAAATGAAAATAAAACAATGCAAAACAAAATTAAACGTGAATGCAAGCAAATGATGTGCGACGCAAAACCCTTCCCCAAACCAAATCGCACAATGTCCCCATTGTGCAAAATCAGGTAATGAAGAAAAGAGAAATGGGAATTTGCGAGAGATTAAATAAGCAAGACATAAAGGAAAGATATGGAACTCACAAGACTTTAAACGCAGCAAAGGAAACCTCCCCAAACCAGCGTGAGCTAGGAGGTTTCAGTAGCCAGCAGTGCTACCAATAAGAGTGCCTGAAAGACAATCAAAACCACGCATAAGACCGAAGGAAACAATTTGGAAGGGTAAAATTGTGCACAATTGAGAAAATGGAAGAAATAAATAATTGTGACGGAAAATAAAGTGGAGTAGAAAACTCCCTGAAGTCCGCAAATCGACCAAACACAGCAAGGGAGAGGTCGTGAACAGGTACAACAGCAGAAGTGGTCGATCGACCTATAGGGGTGGTCGATCGACCATGTGAACAGGATCAGAGGCTCCTGGAAAGCGAAACTCAGTCGATCGACCCTGATGGCCAGTCGATCGACTGGAAGAACTGCTATACTTCTTATTTCTTCGTAATTTCTCAATGAGTAGAGCTAACAAGCCCTAAATACCTGCAAATGCACAATAGTACGCGCCCAAAATTGCGCAAAACCCAGAAAGAAGTCTAAAGTACTTGAAAATTCTAAGCAAAAAGAATAAAAGCGAAGTTTTCGCGCACACAAAAGCAATAAAAATGTCTTAACAAAGCAAAAAGAATGAAGTTTATAACGAGCATGATCAACTAATAGTTGATCAAGAAGGACCACGGTATGGCCCATTTCGTCGGCTTCTGGCTACTAGAGGTAGCCTCAATGGTGCTCATCTCATCAGCTGCACCCTTCTTAGCTTCAACGGTTGGAGAACTCGGTGATCGCCTTCAGCATCTCCCCAATTAAGGACTTCCTTGGGATCGTTAGACTCCAAATCAGACCATCTCACCTTGGCTGGCTCATTTTCCACTTCCTCATCGGTCCCATAGCTTAGGCATCCAAGACCTCCTCTTTGAATGATCGGCTCTCTCGCGGCTGGAATAACTTGCAGCTTGCTCTTCCCCAAACCAGCTCCTGCATTATTTAAAATAACAGATTCTTCCTCCTTCTTGCTCCCAATCCGGGGCGGAGGGGTTACAACAGGAATAGAAATAGGCATGTCGGGAAGTACGAAGTACGATTTCTTTTCAGAAACCGTGTTACAAGTTACGGGCCACATGGGATCCTTTTTCTTAGCCGGCTGGGCAAAGACAATAAAGTGCTTTCCCACTTTAAAAGTCAAAGTTCCTAGACCGACATCTATAACTTCACCAGCAGTGTGCAGAAATGGCCTACCCAAAATGATGGTAATATGGTCATCCTCAGGCATGTCAAGGACAACAAAGTCAACAGGAAAGAAAAACTTCCCTATTTGGACGGGTATGTCCTCTAGGACTCCTATAGGCTCGACCGCAGATCGGTCAGCCATCTGAACTGTCATCTCAGTTATTGCAAACCTGGTTAACTTAAGCTTTCTAGCTAGACTTAAGGGCATGACACTTATGCTCGCTCCTAAGTCACATAAAGCCTTTTCGATAGAAAAGGTACCTATGCTACAAGGAACGGAAAAACTGCCCGGGTCTTCTAACTTATGGGGCGCAGTGTGAGACAAGTAGGAGCAAGACTCTTTAGTTAACGCAACAGTGTGAACATGTTCAAGCGATTTTTTCTTTGACAACAACTGTTTCATGAATTTAGTGTACGCTGGCACTTGGTTAACTAACTCGAGGAAGGGTACCTGAACATTCAAGCTACGAATAACTTTCTCAAATTTACTAAAAGATACATGTTCCTTCGTCGGCACGAGTCTCTCCGGATATGGGGTTGTAAGGAGTACCTTAGCCCTCTCCTCTAAGTCGCGTGTGCCGGCGTCCTTGGACTTTGGCTGGAAGTCCGTCACCTTTTCTTTGTTGAAGCTAGACCCCTCCTCAGACCGTCTCAAATGAGAACCATTGACCGTCATTGGATCGAACTTCGGAGCCGGGACTGACCCATCAGCACTCGGGTCTGCCCCTAAACTTTTCGGGACGGTGGTTCCCCGAAACAAGTGGTCTCGTAGATTATTTGGCATTAAAGGACGAAATTCTTCAACATCAGCAGTGATATTGGTCGATCGACCACCCTCCTCGATCGATCGATCAAGGGTTGCCACAGATTCGAAGCTCCTGGAACCCGTGTTTCAGTCGATCGACTAGGTACTTCAGTCGATCGACTGAAATGCCTGGTAGACGTCTTTTTCTTTGATTTGTTCGTTGAAGCTTTCTCTTGACTTATTTCTGGCTCATCTTTCTCGACAGCATCCTCAACCATGGCAGGACCATCAATGGTGGACCCGCTCCTCAAGGTGATGGCATTTAGGGTCTCTTTTTGTTCGGGTTGAGTGGGCAAGTGTCCGGGAGCTCGAGTGTTGCTTTTACTAGCCAGTTGAGCAATTTGGCTCTCAAGTAACTTCATCCCGGCCTCTCTTGCTTGGGACTCCTTTAGCAACAGATTCTTAAGCTCGGAGAACTCAGAATTCTGTGATTGTTGTTGTTGCGGCACATAAGGAGGTTTTTGATACTCTTTGTTGCTTTTGATGAGGGGGTATATAGGGTTGTTTGCGGCGGAGGTTGGGTTGGATTTTGGACATTTTGGCTTCTCCAACTCAAGTTCGGGTGCGGTGGCTCGTAATAGGTGTTTCGTCCGCCTATAGTGTTGAAAGGCAGCACAAGATTCAAAAGGGCTAGGGCAATTTTTCGAGACATGGCCCTCAACTCCACACCTTTCACAGACGAAAGGACCGTCCGACACAGCGTTGACTTGGTACATCCCACCCTTAGAGGCCCCTCCTAGCTCATATTTGTCAAATCTCGCGGTGAGAGCCTCAAGTGCAGCAACAGAAGAGGACTCAGCAGCTCTTCTCTGGTTTCCCCTCGAATTCCCATACTCGGCCTTGTGGGTAGCTAGATCGTCAATGATCTTCCACCCCTTGGTTGCTCCCAAATTTTCAGCAAATCTCCCGTTGGCTGCAGCGTCCAAAATGGTCCTCTGATCGTCGTACAACCCATTGTAGAAATGATTGCACAAGCTCCACTTTTCAAACCCATGGTGCGGTATGGTTCGCACCAACTTCTTGAATCGGACCCAAGCCTCGTGGAAATTCTCATCTGGCCCTTGTTTAAAGCCCGTGATTTGAGCTCTAATAGCGATCGTCCTTGAAGCAGAGAAGTACTTCTTGTAGAACGCCAATGCCAATGTATTCCAATCAGTGATCTCCAGAGCGGTCCGGTCCAAATCTCTATACCATTCCCTTGCAGCATCACGAAGGGAGAAGATGAACATGGTCTCTTTGATTTGATCCTGGGTCACGCCGGTGGTGGGGGAATGGAGCAGCGAGAGTCGATAAAAGTCTCCATATGTCTTCCGCATCTTCATTTGCAGCTCCACCAAACTGATTTCTCTCGACCATGGTAATGTAGGCAGGCTTTGGTTCGAATTTCCTGGCATCTCCTGGTAATTCGAACCCCTTATATAAGTTGTCGGCTGTCGGCTCAGAAAAACTAGCTATACTTGCTTCCTCGGCCATGACTGGAATTTCCGGAGAAGTAACTGTCTCGGCTGAAGAAGTGGAAACGGGTGAAGATGGGCCTTCTTTGAACAGATCGTTCTCGTGATAGCTTTGAGTACTCGGCTCTTCCTCTATCGGTAATACTCTTTGTGTTCGCCTCAACTCGCGCAAGGATCTGTCAAGCTCAGGGTTCAACGGTACTAATTCTCCACCCTGTGACCTGCGCATAAGATGAAACTACAACAAGAATATAAGAAAAGTTTAAGGAACAAAAGTCCCTTAAACTGAGAAAGACTGAAAATAAAAACAACTAAAATTAGGACTATTGCCTCCCCGGCAACGGCGCCAAAATTTGATACCCGTCGTTGTGAGTACCAAAAATAAAATTTATAATCTCCTATTAAGACTAACCTAGGCTAGTGATAACAGGGTCGAACCACAAGGAGGCAGTTGTAAACTTTAGTTGATTTATGATCCGTCAAAGGTAACAATTATGGGGGTTGGTTTGAATTGGTCTATAGCTAGAAGTGAACAGAGACAATAAACTAAAAATACGATTTAAACAGATAAAAGAAGGGTACTAGGATGATCGGTTCATTATAGCTTGGCGGCAAACAAACTAAATCGGTCTAAATCGAACACAGGTAAGGCGGGAAATAAGAGGTCCTCTCGGTCCACTACTAACATATAGCATCTCTCGATCTCGCTATAGGTCCCTAATGTCACTAATACTAACTTTCGTCCTGAAAAGCGACTAATGGTCTAAACTATACCTATCTTTCGATCTTAGCACAGTTTAGTCGATTTAATTGATGGTCTAATAACCTACCCTATCTTTCGATCTAATGGGTCGGTCACAAAATAGGTATCTAACTGGTCGCATGCATTCGGTTTGCTAAATACAAGATTAAAAACAATTAAAATGAAGGATAACCTTACAAGGTCAGTCGATCGACCAACAATATCAGTCGATCGACTGACACGCGGGTTCAGTCCGTGTTCAATCTAATGCCGCCTATGCTACAACTCCCCTACATCCTAGCACTAAAGATTTAGCTACTCATGGTGAAGGTAAAAACAACAAATAAACTAACAACGATTACTGTATTCATGCTTAATGTAAATCACAACAACGAAAATATGATAATTGGCTTTGGGGCACTAACTATCAATTCTATACTAATAACGAAAGCGAAGCAATAAACTAAGATTAGGGCAGAATAAATACCGAGAATTCCAGAGGAAAAGATTTAGAACAAAGGGGCAGAAATTCCAATGCTAAAGTCGATATATCAAACCCTAATTACTCGGAATATAAACTAAACTATTGTGATGTGAAACTTAATGTATTCTCTCATGATAAAACTAGATGATGGTGTTACGTTATATAGCAATAAACGCCACAACTTATTTCTAAAACCTAAACTTCACGGGCTTTGAGATTCACGACTTTCTAACTCTCGTCTGGTAAAGAAATATGGTCGATCGACTAATCAGGTTGGTCGATCGATCGCTCCTCAAAGAACAAAAGAGCTTCGAATGAGCATTGGTCGATCGACCGACAAGGTGGTCGATCGATCGGCCGAGCCGCTACTTGATTTCCTTTAACTCGTGGACTTGTCTTTTGGGCCTTGAATTGCGCACCAAGCTCGTTCTTTAAGCAATTCCTTTGCGTCATTTGCAATGCAGATTACTCGGGGCGGATTCGCTTGATTTCCGTCAATTCTCGCACATTTTTCGCAATAAAGTACAAAAACGCGAAAGTAGAGGAAAATAGGGAAATATAGGCATATATCGCACATTTGAGCTCTGAAATGCGTGTAGAAAAGAGTGTGAAACATCGTATTTTAGACACGCATCAGTGACGGTGGTGGTCAGTTGATCCCTTTAGGTCACACCTATAGGATGAGGCCCAAATAGATATTTAATTAATTGTATGCGATACAGATTAATTAATTCCTTAATTATGGGAGTGCAATTTTGCGTCTTATTTTAATGTGATTAAATAAAGATTAAATTTAGTAATTAAGTGTTACATTACTAAATTAGTTGAGATATTAATATAAGTTTTGAGGTAGAGGTAATTAGTTATTTAAAGTTACAAGAAGTTGTAATTTTAACTAACTAGTAATTATGGGACCCATTATATATTGATATAATGGTAGTATACTACTCAAAAAGTGGAGTGTATATTATATTATTAATTGTAATATTTAAGTGTTAAATGATTACATTAATAATTAAAAATGTAAGATAGTTGAAAATATGACTTATAAGCATTTGTGGGACAAATGACAAAAGGCAAAAATAGACCATAAAAGGTCCATTATTTCGGCCAAATGAGAGCAAGAGATGCTCTTGTTTTGTCTTGTTCTTTTTGTTATAAAATGTGTGATAGTGACTTATCCATGACATGTCTTACAAATCTTAAAGCCTACACACTACCTACACAAACAAAGACTAAAAACAAAAGGCAAAAGATTCCTCCTTTGCCTTATGCCAACCGGTTTTGGCATTACAAAAGGAGGAATTTTGGTTGCTCATTTTGTTACTTGTGTTTTTGCTTGAAAATCCTCATATCTCTCTAGCTTTCTCACATGCAAAATTCTTACAACCTCTCAATAAATACTAATACACCAAATCTATTACTAGAAGTAGTAATATAAGATTATTAGTATTATTAAGGTAATATTTCTACTACATATCTAGTTAATATTAGTAGGAATTTTTGGGATTAATCTTGGGTGCAATTTATTGGAGTGGCTTCTAAACTTGGAGTCTTAGGAGGATCATCCATCATTATTAGCTCAAGAACAAGTGAAGGAAGGTGACCTTACTTGTGCCCAAATTTTCGAACCAACCAACAATGTAAGGAACATTGTTTTTCTTATAAATCTTTCATTTTGTTATGCATGCACTAGATCTAAAGAAAAAATAATTAATAAGTTAATTAGTTCACTATTAGAGGAGTCTAATAATAGGTATATGAACCTAACACTCTCAAGGGCAATTTGGCTCGTAAATCTTTGTCTAATGTGTAGATGGATGTTATATGGTTAGTTAGGAACAAGAAACTCGAGTTTTGATGGAGGTTTGAAGGAGGAACGAATTGTTTTTCGAAGAGGACACACAAACTGTTTCAGTTTGGATGTCGGTTTTGTGGAGGGTTTTTGAGAGGCAATTAGGGTTTGTTTCTGAGGTTTAAAGCTTGTGAGTGAAGGTAGGATGTATAGGGAACTTAGAGGAATGAATGTATGGTGAAGGGGTGGTATTTATAAGGAGTTAAAGTAGGGCAAAAGGGGGGAGAGAGGCAGACGGGCCTGCTGAGCATAGCTGCTGTCCAGCAGCTTTGGGGGGTTTTCTAGGGTTCGTTTGGGGGGTTTTCTTGGTGTTTAAGGTAAGGTAATATGGGTAGGATATTAGGGTATGGGTTAGGGTTAATGGGCACGGGTTTTGGTGGTATTTGGAGCGGGTTTTGGACTCGGGTTTGAGCTGCAAAACAGGGGGGGTTGTTTCGTGTTTTGCGGGCTGTTTGGGGGGTGTTTGGGATGGAATTTGGGCCGTGGTTATGGGGGTTCGAACTGGGTTAGATGGGTAGAGGCTTAGGTTGGTTAGTGTACTCGATATTCGTGCCAACTCGTAAAGAAAACGGGCCCAAAAACCGAGCTAAAATCGAGCTCAAAAACATGCTTCTAAAACGAGTTTTCTCTGCTTTTAAAATCGATTTTTCAAATCAATTAACACATTAAAATAAATGATTTTTCAAATCAAATATATTCATAAAATGATTTTTCAAATCAAATATTTATTTTATTTTCAATAAAATAAACTTAAGAAAATAAATTCAAAATAAAATAAAATAAATTGAAATCACCTTAAAAAAGACTTTAATTTAAATATCATTTAAATTAAAATATTCCGTCGACAACGCTCATTCTACATCGTAAAACGAACCCAAATAATGACAATGACAACTAAATAAATACATGTGTCCTATCATCATCGGGTGTTTGCCGGGTTCTCTATAAATTCCAATATCGACGGATACGGGTATCTACAATATTGCCCGTAATGTAAGGGAATATTGATTCGGTTGTAATTTAATGTGATCTCGTATCACTTTTATTTTGTTTTTATTAAATTTTATTTTTCAAATGTATAATAGGAAGTACAATGTACATTTTATTTTTTAATTATTTGTAATCCCGGAATTTTCTAAAGACGGCGCCATTCGGAATGGAGTTCCGATCAAGACGGTGTCTATCCTTGGGAGGCGTGTCACTTGAAGTTCAAGGGACCAATGGAGTTGGTTTCCGAATTTGTAATAGAATATTAGAATTTCTATTTTCGGAAGGCCATACTAGGAAATTTATTTATTGCTTTGCATTTTTCTTTATATGTTACAAGCATTGCCAAATCGCCATTACATCACATGCATTTATATATATATATCGTTTTTCGACCGTGTCGATTATGATTATCTTAGTTCACTAATATAGTTCACATAAAAGGTGATAGATAATAAATCGACAAGACCTCTCACATATTTAAAATTGAGATTAGCCTTTCCAAATAGTAGGACCTATGAATCCCTTTGACATTTGGGGTAGATTCTGTTTCCGGGGGTACTTTCATTTTTCATCGGGTAAGTGGGGTAATAACAAGTTATTACACGCGAAATTTGATTGGTCTCAACGGGACATGATGAGTAGTCTAATGTTCCGAGGCTAGAGATGAATTTAACATAATTTCATCGACCGAGAGTTCTAATTATAGAATTGGTTAAAGAGTTAACCCACCGAGTTATATTAGTGAGGGATGTATCGGTTTGCCGTGGCCGAGTTAATATGGATTTGGATCTCGGAATCATTTATATAATTGGGTGGAGGTCATTATATAAATGCTAAAACATGCTAAAATGTTTTAATATATTAACGATGAATGTTTCTTTTCCAACTATTTCGTTGTTTTATGTTGTTCTTTATCATTTTTTCTATTAATCTATGATATCAATTCGATTGTAACACGAATCTCCATTAAAACTACTATTACTAACGACAAAGAATCTCTTTCTAAAATGAACCGTATCATAGGTTGTGGACTAGATCCATAGGAATCGTTCTATTCCATAGAACTCGATAGGGATCGTCTTATGCAAATATAAGATAACATCTTAAATTCCTTACATACCTATAATCTCTTGTGAAGAATATGAATAAAAGTAGTACTTGGTCAAAATATGTTTTGATAATTTCTTCTATACATCCATGGTTCAAAAGTCTTATTGCTCAACCTAAACACCTGTCGTCATGTATTTAAGTTGTTAAGAACATGACAATGTAAAATTGGTAAATTGATTTGTAAGACATTTTGATTAACCAAATACCACAATAAAGGTAACCCTTGAGAAGGATTAACTACGAATTTATATGAAGATAAGTCTTCATCAAATGGAAATTCTTAAAGTTAGTGGGATCAATAAGAAGTAAGTACCTATCTTAATTGTTAAGGATAGAACTAGGCTAGAAAGAGATGTTGTTAGACACTAAAATAGATACAAACCCCAAATAAGTAAAGATCAAGGAAGTTGGTCGTGTGACTCCAACATATTCCATCTTGAATATCAATGACATTGACATTGCATTCTTGCGAATTATCACGTCATGAGTATTTGATACTAATCTGTGAATCATGTTAAAAATTGCCACCTTTAATGATTATAAAATATGGCAAAAGGATGTTAAAACCACCTTTATAAATGGGTATTTAGAGGAGGATGTGTTCATAACACAATCCGAGGGTTTTGTAAATCCTTAGAATAATAACATTGAATAATCGTACGACGACTAGCAAGAATAAGTTCAGAAATTTGCATGAATGGAACTAGGGTAGTTGCCATTTCATCCATTAACATATGAATATTGTAGTGTACTCATTTTAGTTTCGTATTTAGAACGTATCTCAATAATTGTTATGATATACACTAACTCTAAATAAGAATATAATTCAAGTTTTTGTAGTAAAACGCAAAGAGTTCCACTATTGGGCAATTAAAACAAGCATTGTGCCCTTATATACCACGATTAAGTTTATGGTGAGACCATACAAGTCATGGTAATGATATTCAAACTAAAAATAAATGTCATATATGCAATACTCAAGTTGGTGACCCCAATCATTTCTCAGTTCTTGATTGAAAATTGCATTTAGAAACTAGTTTTGACTAGTGTCCCAAACCATTTGATTGGGAATCTCTTGGTATGTGCGAATCTTGTATTCAAATCAAGATTAATTCATGACTTCTTTCTAGAAAAGAATTATGAATAGAACAAGATATTCGCCCTATTTACACTTTGAAGTGTATGGTTGAATACAATTTCAATCAGAAAAGGTTATTACTTCTTCATCTCTTCTACCAACGAACTAGGTAGATACTTGGTATTCACTTAATGAGGTTAGAAGAGAAATTCTTTGAATGAGTTCAAATGAATGTTTAAAAGGTATCAAAACCTAGAGGTTATGAAACCAAAGTATTAGTACTTTGTTAAAATAAGGAACTATAAAGTGAAGCCTTTCATATGCACCAAAAGGAGTGTGATATAGTATCACAAGTTCACTTTCATTATGATATGATTGAATCTTTACAATAAAGTTGCAGGAAGTTTCTGTTATAAAAATTTGTCTCGCATTTAAATTTTCACTAAAATAAAACATAATTAAAGCAATCATCTACATTTCATATGAGATATGGTTAGGCATGGTACCTAAATTGTAGCTTGTTTTGATGGTGAAAATGTGGTCTCTCTTCCTATATGATCACGAGAACAAAGGGTTTGTGGCTCGTGATGCTGTCTATTAAAGAAAAGAGGATTATTTCTTATAGACAGAGTGGGAGAAAATGTTCAAGAGCCACAAACTGAGAATAAGACGTAGGAAGATGTTCCTTCTTGGTCAAAATCAGTTAATATTTATTCGAAACCTAAGTGGACAGAAGTCATGTTATTAACAAACCTGTAACTTATTAAGATGCTTTATCTAGTTTCAACTCCGCAAAAGTCCGAACTGAACATAAACATTAAGATGTTTCCATAACAGTTTTGGTTAATTGCTAGTAAGAGGTTTACACCAATTGCAACACTTCGTTAAAATCGAATTTAATAATATTATTTGACTGTTGGATTTTAAAATCATCTTGTATGAGTTTTGAAAATCGCAACTGTCCTAAGGTAGGATGAAAACTTAAGAAGAAATCTTAAGTGGAAGTTAAGGAGTTGAATTATATGTTTTGATCATGTGATAAACTTTTCTCGAAATTATTGAGTAGTTCTGTTTATACATGGAGTTTAGTGGGAGTAATGTGGTGTTAATAGTCTTATATGTAAGGAACATATTGATCATTGTGAATAGTGAAAGAATTAGGAGAGGAATAATACATCTCTAAGGTATCCAGACCTATGAAGATAGTTCTAAGAGGATATTAGTGTTAGATGAATATTCTTATTATGATAAGAGTCTAGACAAGTTCAAAGTATTGAACATATAGAAATTTAATCAACTTGCTTCTGCTGCGGGATTAATTCATTAAGCTAAGATGTATCGTCATTCTTAAAATTCGTATACTTAGAGTATGACGAAAGGTTATAAATCGAATTTATGTGAAAGTCACTATATAGCCATATAGTCTATTCATTAGTACTCAAGAAGCACTAATGATTTGTCTTCCATGTCTCATATGTAGATAACATATTATTCATTGAAAATGATGGGCTAATACTCTCTTTCGTGAAGAAGTAATTGGGAGACTAGGAAGAGGTGCAAGACATCTTTAGTATCCGAATCTATAGTGATAGATATGAAAGGATAAGTGTGTAGAAATTATTAATGGATTTGTGTGCAAGGAGTTACACAAAAACCATATTCAAAACACATAAGGATAGTTAGAGAACTATCTTAGCTATATTATTTAGGAGGACATCTGCTAGAAACGTTCTAGGCAGTTGAACAATGAGATATATATATACAACGAAAATTGAGTACCCTTGCAATAATGAGATATGCAAGCAGGAGGAGATGATGTTAGGATTCGGTTTTGTAAATTGGAGGAACTATGGTAGTTCGTTCCAATAACCGAAGGTCCTATCCCTACTCACTGTGAGGTCAGTGGGAGTTATTCCAAGGCTAAGGAGCATATGTCCAGATTTGATCTAGACACGTACTCAAAGAAGTTTTATAATAAAGATTATACATAACAAAGGGAAAGGTATACAGTAAGGTTAGGAAAGTGCAAAGTGTTGCTAAGACTTACTAACCAAGGCCTCCTCATAGTCGTAACATGATAAGTCATGACATATAAATTGAATTAAGATGATCAACTATATGCAAGATTAAATTGAATCCCCTATTTACTAAATGAATAGGCCAATCTACGTTTTTTCCTGCCTAAAATATTATCTTCTAATTGGGCTTTTAATTTTTGCATTATAATATTAGCTAAGTCTAATGTAAAAATATGTATAACTTCCTATTATACTATGTGCTAATTCTAGATCATATCAATGATCTTGCCCAAGAATAACGTAAAAATTGATTGACAAAAAATAAGTATAAAATCCTCAATCATTGCCACAAAAAAAAAATACCGTCAATCATTGTTATACTGCTACAAGTAAAAAATCCTCGATCATTGCCAAAAATTTGAGTTCATATATTACAAATCTCAAAGTAAAAAATCCTCGATCATTGCCAAAAAATTTTGGTTCATATATTACAAATCTCGAAATATATCTTTCACTAATCGAAATATATAAAATCATTGCCAAAAAGACATGAAATGTGAAAGATTAATGAGGTGTTAATTTAGCATGATTAGGTAATACAAAAATAAAAACTTGATGTGAACATTATTTGTGCACATTTAGTCCCCTAATTGAACCTATTTTGCATACTTTTATAACATTTCATGACCATTTTATCCGTCAAATGCTTTTTATTTTGCTTTCCTAGTGCATTTTATATGTTTTATAGGAAAGGAGATAATAAGGCGGAAATTCCCATCTTTCATGCATAATTGGAAGCTTGTTGACGATATTTGATGGACTAAGTATGAAGAGGAGGCAAGAATGATGACCAAGGAAGAAGAAATAAAGAGTATATAGAGGCATCTTAGGCTTAAAAGCAAAAAGAAAGGGAACAACGGCTCAACCCGTGCGGGTCAAGCTTATCTGGAGTGGGACACTGCTCAACCCGCTCGGGTCAAATTCAACCCGCTCGGGTTGAAGCTCAGGATGCTCGTTTTCAGCTCAGGACGAGCGTATTGTTGGACAAGAAGCTTTTCCTTGCTACGTGATCAATGATCCGCGCATATTTCTTGAAAGACTAGCAAAAAGGAGACTCGCATCTTTCTTTGAGAGGAGCATTTCCCTACTCAACAATTAGCATTGTTATTTACTAATTTATCCTTGCTTAACCTAATGATGCACTACTATATATACCCCATTTGTAAAGCTCTCTTAAGCAAGTTTTCATTAGATTAAATCAATCCTTCTTTAGATTAGGTTAAGCTTTTATTAGGAGTAGATTAGAATAGATTACTCTTTAATCTTTCCACAAATTACATATTAATCTTTCCTTAATTATTATCCAAGTTTATTATTGGGTAATTGAAGATTATTGGGTTATTGTTGGAGAATTGACAACTCTTTATGAATCAATCAAGTTCTCTTCTTTTATTCTTGCTTTATTATTTGGAATCATTTTCATAAGTATAATCTTTTTTACTCTTGTTTAATTATTGTTAATCACATCATTTATTCTTCATTTTTGGTTTTGTTGGTATGATTGACAACCTTATTAACATGTTAAACTTGACCATGAGTGAGTAGTTACTTAGCTAGGATTAATGGGTAATTAGGGGAAACCAACATGGGGATTGATTCATGCTTAATCTAATATGATTCCATAATTAATTTGCTTGCTTGTTGTGATTTCAACTTATGCACATGTTATGTTTGATGAAATGCTAAGTGTATGAATCCTTGCATTTTACCCATCACCTATCTTTTCAATGAGACTTGTAAGACATAAACCAACTCGAGTCTCATTAGACCATGCATATAGTTGGATAGGGAGGATTAAGTCGACTTGTAGGTGTTGTAAAATCTAATCGATTCGGCTCCGGGACCCAAACCTTCCTAGGGATTGTAAGATATTCACTAACTCGATCCCATCATAACAATAATTGCTTGAATCTAGTAGGAAACATGTTTGTATGATCAACTCCCATGAACCCCTTATGAACCCATGATATCCTAGCATTTTTAGTCATTTGTTTACATCTTTCCTTTTGTTGCTTGTTATTAGATTAGAATCATCAACTCATTATAATTGTGACAACCCTAAGCACAACCATAGTTATATTGAATAATTTGAATAACCACCGTCGCATGGATCGACCTCGACTTACAGCTAACTAGTTGTTTGTTGAGAATTATAAATGTGTTTGATTGAGAGCCCGAACGACACTCTTCATCAAAACTCTATAAATACCGCGCATTTTATTGCGCGGGATCTAAAGTAGTTATAGATTATGTAGTAATTGATATTGTATCAATTTTACATAAGTGATAATGCACTCATCGTTTGAGTTTTATTCAAAACACTTTTCTTATAATACTTTGTTTTCCAAATAGGTTGTCGAGACAATATTGAACCCTATTTAAGTGAACAGGATAAACATAGTATTGGCCCCTAGTCACTTATATGAGGTGACGTCTCCAAGTGACTAGAGTGTGATGCGATTGATGGCAAGTTCAAGTGACATAGGGTCATAAGAGATGACTAGTCGATCACATAGGCAAACTGTAAGGGACACTCTTTTGGGCAGTGACCGCTTATTGAGTTCTGGTAATTCATATAGCCTGGTCATGGCGAGAGCTACTATAGTATTCTTTTAAGTCAATTCTTTAACTAGAGACTGTTCGCCCAAGTTGGCATAGCTTCTGAGTGACTTTAAGTTATGCTCTACGACTTTCGTAAATGAGGTCAAATGGGCATCTCTTGGGTCATGATGAGTGTGTGGCTATACGAAGGGAATAGTGCGATAGGAATTGTCCACCCCCTTGTTAGGGTTATTTAAAATCTCAAGGCCACTCGAGGAGTAGTGAACTGAAAATGCGTGGCCACGCTCGGAAGGTATCTATGGTAGATAATTCCAGTCAAACAGTTACTCTCCAGATCGAGGAAACCACTCAAGATATGATAAAATGCAAGTACGACCTGCAAGACACCTCGTATTGAGTGGGAGATTGTAAGAGGACAAGAGAATTGGTGACGCGCACTTGTATCAGACAAGTGGAAGATTGTTGGAGTATGTGTCCTCAACAATGGTGCGATCACATTATCGAAACTCATGATAAAAATACGTAAGGGATGATTCAAGATTTATATATAATCAATTGATCAACATTAATCGGCATTGATTGCCTGAGTAGAGTTTGACATTACTGTCGTCTGACGGTGATGGTCAATTGATCCCTTAAGGTCACTCCTAAAGGATGATTCCCTCAATTATAAAATTAATCGATTGTATGATGATACATATTGATTAAATCCTTAAATTGAACAAATTGATTTATAAGAGAGAATATTATATCTTATTGTATTTTTATTAAATAAGATTAAATTTAGTAATTAATATGTCATATTACTAAGATTGATTAATGTTTATGAAACATTTGAGATAAGAGTAATTGGTTAATCATAATTGCAAAATGTTGTAGATTATATTAACTAGACTTAATATGACGCATTTTATATACATGTAATTGTGAATTACTTGTTAATTTGTTAATTGTAATTTATTTAATATATATAATGATATTTAATTTGTTAAATATGCATTATTATGCCTAATGACATGTTACATGTCACATGTAACATATATTACAAATGACAAATTACAAAGATAAAATGGAGGTCCATTTTAAGTATAAAAACGGGTTTATATAAGTGGTAAGTGGGCTTTGATGGTTTTGTTATTTAAATAATAAAGATAGACATCATGATGACACCTACTACTAGCCCTTACACACCTAGCTTTTCTTGTGAAGAACAAAAGCAAAATTGGGAAAAAAATTGGACTACCATATGCTAAAAACCGGTTGCCCCCTTAAGACCATATGAATTGTTCTCATTTTTGTTTAGAGAATAATTCTTATGCTCAAGATATCTCTCTTATTCTCTGTCTCTTAAAATAAATAGTTTTATGCTAAACATTTTGTCCAATAATTTTAATAATGTAAACATATTACTAGAGTAGTAATAATAATAATAGAATTACATTTAAGGTAAACTACATATATTATCTAGTTAGTAATATTTGTGGGATTTTGGGATAGTCTTGGAGCAATTGAAAGGAGGTTCTCATACTATTGAGTCAAGGTGATCATCCTATTATTTTGAGCTCAAGAACAAGTAAAGGAAGGTGTTCTTGTGCCCTTAAAACTGTTTTTTTCATTGTAAGGAACATTTTCTTTACTTATCTATTTATATTTTGTTATACATGCATAAGATCATTTATCTAAATCAATGAATATTTTAGATAAATAATTAAAGAGTTTAATTTGAGGGTTATAGAATCCTTTCATATATAAGTCGTGAGTCGTAAACCCAAATCAGTTTCTTTTTCATTTCTTCCTAAACCTAATTGACGATACACCTTCTCCCACACCATCCTTCATGCTTTTGAGATCCCTTACACTTGGAGACACCATGGGAATGGAAACTTGAGTCGAGTCGCAGTCTTGTTGCCGGAATACTGAGTATAGGTAAGTCATCATCATCATCCTCAGATTCCTTTTCGGATATGGTTGTTAGTAATAGGATTTTCCCTACTGTTGGAATAGTATGGATGGAGGTTGTCTTGTCTTCATATGGATGTATGCGGTGTTGCTGCTGATTGCTAAAGGTAGGTTTTCTTACTCAGTACAGTTGATTAATTTTCACGTGTGGTACGTGGTGTTTCTGTTTGTGATTGGTTGTAATTTTCTGTGGTTCGCGAGGTGCGCCCTCGGCTGAGAGGAGTCACTTGCGGGAGTGACTTCACGCCCTAGATTTGCCCCTAGTGGTTCCCGTTACAAGGGGGATGTCCACATTAATGGATATGGGTTATTCGCTATATGGTGTTGAGCAGGGCTTAGGTGGTAAGGCTGCGGTCCCTACTGGCCGTGTGGATTACAGGTTATGATTGGTACACTGGCAGGACTATATCTTTGTGTTAGTCAGATGATTGGTGGAGTGTTGGTGATGGAGATAAGTACTTGTATGGTACTATGTTTGTTGTGTTGTCCTTCAGTTGCCGACCTTGTGTGGTTTGTCTATGTTTCCTTTTCTTATGTGTCTGCTGTGATCCATTATGGTGAGCAGTCAGTATTAGCAGGTGTTGATATGTGGAGCTTATCTAGGTGCGTTGGAGGGACGAGTCTTTCACCGAGTCTTGGCATGGAGTAGTCTTACCATAGTTGATAGTTGTTTGGCAATCAGTTGTATCTTCCTTTTGTTGGGTAAACCTTGTAATAAATTTTAAATAGTTCATTTATTGACGTTATGATATACTATTCCTCGGGCAAACGTGATGGTAATGCCCGTATCTGCTAGGGAAGGTCTTGTTAAGGCTCTTTGATAGATGGGGCTGTTACATTAGTAGTCTTATAAATTAAAATGTTATCCTATGTAATAGCTTAGGTCGTAACTTCCATTGTTTGTCATGTGAAGTTGGGAAACATGTTAAATTGCCTTTTTATCAATCGCAATCGCAAACTTTATTTCCGTTTGATATAATCCATAGTGATATATGGACGTCTCCCGTCCCTAGCTCCCTTGGTCACCGATATTTGCTTTTGTTTTTAGATGATTATACAAATTTCTTGTGGACTTTTCCTTTAGCAAATAAATCACAAGTCTTTTCTATTTTTCACTCTTTTAACAAATTCAACACAACTTCAAACTCAAACAAAAACCTTTCAATGAGATAATGGTCGCGAATTTGACAATCGTTCCTTTCTCGACCTATTTGTTAAACATGACATGCAATTTCGTTTCTCGGGTCCTCACATGTCATCGAAAACGGAAAAGCCGAGAGAAAAATTTGTATCGTTAATAATATGATGCGAACACTTCTCCTCCACTCCAACCTACCTCCCACTTATTTGCATCATGGTGCCCTCGTCGTGCCAACCACGCTTCACAATATCTTACCGAGTAAAGCTAATGACTATACCCCTCCCACTGATTCACCCGACCACCGAAGACCCTCATACACTCACCTTCGAACCTTTGGTTGTCTTTGCTACCCACATCTCCCAATGACGAGTATCAACAAGCTGTAAGCCCGCTCTACTCCTTGTGTGTTTTTAGGTTATCCCTCCAATTATAGGGGGTATAAGTGTAACAACCCGGATTATTCCATAAAATAAATAACTTAAATAAAGATGATAAGCAGAGTGTATTAAAGATAACAAGGTCTAGGTGGCGAAAACACCTGACCAATCTGGATGGAAACTAAACCCAAGTCCAAAAATTATTATATTATTAAATGTATCTCAACTGAAATCAAAATCCTAATTTATTATTGATGTCGCCCGTCGATGCATCCCAAACAACATCATCCAAACAGCAACGAGCATTCAACCAGAACAACCAGAGAAGGGGGGACGAGAATCAGTCGGGAGGAACTAGATACTCTCCCAGTCATGTTTACAACAATTGAATATAACAAATAATCAATAACAATTGAAATGTAAAACTAGTAAACATGTGAGACCATATATACTCATGAAGACTCGATATCAACCTACCATCAGACAATGACATATCAAGACAACTTTCTGAGATGATGATGTAACACCGCCATACACCAAGGTGCCTTAGCAAGTCCACCTAATGCATGGAAGCGCTACCATCTCGGTTACCCGAGGCAATGTATATTAAATTTACCATAAAAGAACATACTTTAGATAAATAATTTTAAAGTGATTACATCAAAACCAACTGTAAAGTAAAGTACAAATTTTCTAAAACCAAACTACAACTGAAGTAACAGAGGTATTAAGATAACACAGCGGAAGACTACTATGAGACTCGTGGCGACTCCATCCCCTGCTTATCCTGCGCGCATACATAGTATACTAGCTAGACAACCGCGTACCACCCCCGAATGGATCACCACAGTTTTTAAAACATTTAAACGGGGTCAGTTACTGGTTACACAAAATAGAATACATAAGATACAACACAATCAGCTAATCAGAACGTTCCTCTACGAAGTCACCTCCTATCAATCACACAATCATACAATTACCATCTAACAATCACAAATACTCCCAAAACCGCCAAAATACCCAATTAGGGTTTCAAATAAAATCAATGAAATCATATAAAAATCATACTAGAGGCTTACCCATGATCCGATGGTCTTAATGGCGTAAAGAATTCAACGATCCGACGACTCCAGCCCTTAGGATTTGATAGCAATGTGAGAAGGGAAAGCTACGTAACTTGTGTTCTCTTGTGAAAATTTTAGAATGAAGTAAGAATGAAAAAGAAATGACGAAATATGTTTTCATAACCTTCTCGCGTTTCTATCGAAACCCGACAAATAACCCGTAAAAGCACACTTACTCGATCGAGTAAGTTACTTACTCGATCGAGTGCCCCATACTCCATCGAGTAACCCACTTACTCAATCGAGTACCCATCAGCAGTACACTGTCTCGCACGCAACACTCAATTACTCGACAAAGTAAGCCCTACTCGATAGAGTACCCAACAACACATAAAACCGTAGTATTACAGATCACTTCTAGTGAACACCACATGACGTCACATAATAACATAAACCATATTATGACAACACGTGAATCATAGAACCATTATAACCAAGGTATATTTGCCCAAACAAAACAACCAAACATAGTGTATAGAATGAATACCGTTAGAGCGATTAGCGACCTGCCTCTAACTGCTAGAGCGATTAAGGAACTCCCTCTAGCTGATGGAGCGATTAACGAACTGCCTCTATCGGTGTGGGCCGATTAACGAACTGCATCCACGGTACTATGTATAGCGTATAACCACTTCCTATATGTCTAAGACATGGTCAGGCTCTCGGTGCAATAACTGTACACCGAATAACACACATGGACCAGAGCGATTAACGAACTGTCTCTGACTATTCCCGAACATAGACCAAATAACAATCCCCGAAGGGTAGCGTTCGTTCATTTTGATAGAATATAACTTATACTATCGTCATTTATACAACAAGTCAAGCAACAAACGCACAGTATAACTGAATGTATAAACATGCGTGAACAACATCACGACTTAAATCATAGGATAGTATTATGACTATCCTACTTATCATACGGACAAGAGTAACCAAATGACATAAGCAAACATATCGTTATTTTATAACTGAATACAACACAACATATGAACAAGTATTAATGACCAAGGTTAAAGTAACCTTAATCATAATATGAAGAATGCGAGGTTACACTAACCTCGACTATAACTCCAATGTATAACCTTGACAATTAATTCATGGTTACATTAGATTCAGCTATAACCTTGATTCATAATTCAAGGTTGTAGTAGATTCAGCTATAACCTTAATGACACGGCTGTCGCAACCCTATCAAAAATAAAACCAACCGGCTCTAACTAATGCAGCAGAGGCAAGTCGAGTATCGTACTCCACAGAGAGGCGATCACTATTACTTGTTATTTAAGTCTGTCACGGTCACAAATTGGGGGGTTTTGATTTGTTTTAGCTAAACTACTGAACTGAATATAAAGCAATAAGATAAATAACAGATAAAACTAGTAAGAGTGAAGTAAGATGTGATCAAATAGAGAGAAAGATGCTAGGACGTCGGTTCACCATGATATCACACAATTCTGCTAAAGGTATGGTCAGTCAGTCTGATGTGAGAAGGGTAATGGAAAGGTCCTTCCGGTCCGCTATCCGCCCTAAAATACTATTAACTTAGCTTCCGCCCTTATTAGAGTAGTCTATTTTTCATAACACGTCTATTCATTCCAATCTTCCGATCTAGGTCTGAATTTAACCGGGTTAATTAATTTAGAAGCGTGCACTCAACTAAACAATTACAATTATATTGCTATGAAACAATTCTCACAACGAAACCTCCTAAACTAATTATAACATCATTGCTTTACTATAATGGCTCCCCTAATCCTAGCAATAAAGGATTTAGCTAAGCATGGCGGTAAATAAAACAATAACAATTGATAAAGCAATGATAAACATGGTACAAGGATGAATAAGAAGAAATTGCATAAACTTAATAACAAACTAATAAAAACAGAAATTAAAGGACAAAAAATTAAGAGTGAAAAAGAGAATTAAATTGAATAAAGAGAGAGAATAAGAGATTACACAAGTTCAAGATCCGGGAATGAAAGAAACGTTAACAAGAGTCTAAGTACTGGGATTAATGAATGATTAGTGAAAAATAGAGGATAAAAAGATAACCTAAACCCAATGACGTCTTTCCTTTATATAGGAAAGATATTTATTAAACACGCAACTTAAGACAAATAAGATTAGGCGAGAAAATCTCGCATCAGCTAGTAAAGTGCTCGATAGAGCATCTTCAATGTTCTTGATCGAGGAAAAATCCAGCCAACCCTCTCGATCGAGCACTTCCTCCTCTCGATCGAGGACCTTCAAAAAGCCACCTCTCGATCGAGCACAGTAGGGTCTTGATCAAGGTCTTATAACCATCCATATGCTCTCGATCGAGTAACTTGACCAACAAGACCACTCAATCGACCAAACAACCACTGAACCAAGCCAAAGGACGTATGATCTTTCCTCCAACGTAACTTCACGCATCCCGGGACAGTGATATCTCCGCTCTAATTCTTCCATCTCCTAAATGCATGCTAACGGGACAGTAAAAGGAGTAATTCCGCTACTTTCAGGTCCATTCCTGCAATTAAAGCCAAGCGAACCAAAGTAGACTATTTGGGGCATTTCGTAGTATAAAACTACGAGAATTACATGGAAATGCGTGCATAAAAGGCTTAAAAAGACTATATAAAATGCACGTATCAAATCTCCCCAAACCAAATATTTGCTTGTCCCCAAGCAAATATATGCAACTAACTAACTAATGGAACGGAGTAAGATCTCAGAGCTAGCTACAAAAAGTCTACTCAAACCGATTTAATGCAAGCAAACTAATACTTATAGTATAAACTGTCAAATGCAAACGAATTATAAGATGTTTATAATAAAGCTGAACTGTCGACCTTGCAAGACCATTGATAATGGACTCTCTCGGGTCACTCTTCTCTCATGAAGCAAAGGGTAAGCAATTAATTGTAAGAGAGGAAGAAATATAGTCGCTCACCTAAACTACGACCCACATAAGCATGCATCCCGAGGCAGTAGTATTCCCGCTCCAATTCCTCCATCTCCTAAATGCGAGCTAAAGGGACATTTCCAAGCTTAGTTTTGCTTCTTTCAGGTCCATTCCTTCAATTAAAGCCAAACGAACCAAAATAGAATATTCGGGGAATTTCGTAGCCTAAAACTACGGGAATCGCATAGAAATGCGTGCAAATAACACTTAGAAAGACTATATAAAATGCACGCATCAAATCTCCCCAAACCAAACCTTTGCTTGTCCCCAAGCAAACTATATGCATCTAACTAATGGAATGGAATAAAACTCAAAACTAGCTACATATCCTCCACTCAAACCAATTTAATGTAAGCCAAATAACACTTATAGCAAAAATTGTCAAATGCAAACGAGTTATAGGATGTTTATAATAAAGCTAAACTATCGACCTTGCAATACCTTTGATAATGGACTCTCACGGGTCACTCTTCTCTCATGAAGCAAAGGGTAACCAAGTATACATAAGAGATAAAGAATAAGAAGTCGCTCAACTAACTACAACCCACATAAACATGCATGCAATATAGTATGATAGACAATTCTCGCTACCGTACACATACATTCCAACCAAACAAGGTCCCGTCACAGCCGAGGGCTTACAAAAGTATGGAAAAGTGAGGCAATGGGTAAGAAGGGGCAAAAAATTTATGGGAATGTGAAGTTAATAGCCAAGCTAGCTACCTAACAAAACCATATGAACACATTCGTTTCTTAATCCATCAAAATTAAGCACAATGCCCTTAATTCGGCATACAAACTCACCAAACCGAATAAAATCAACTTCTCAAAAGATATAATAAGAATATAGGAGCAAAACCGTTTCATCAAATTTTTCATTTTTCCTTTTTCATTTCTTTTTCTCGGTTTTTTTTTAAAAATTTTTCTTTTTCTTTCATAATCATCCTCCTTCTCCATATTACCAACTCCGATTATCAATACAAACCAATTTTGGCTCAATAAACAAAATACCGTAAAAACAATCACTAACTAGCTTGACAAGAGAGGCTTTGTTTGGGATGTAGTTAAGGATCAAAAGGCAAATTTGGCTAAATGTGGAGTTTAATGGGTAAAAATGAAAAAAAAAGGGAATGTAAGCACCTCCCTGCATGTGACACCAACCACTAACCCGAATGTATGCAGGCAATAAGCAATTGAATTTCATACTTGTACAAATTAAGGATACATGTTATGCAAGGAGTAACTACTCACAATCCTACATGAACTGGTCATAGATGACACTAGTTTTAAGGCTCTAAATCCTTAAAAATTATGAGTAGGTTGCCAAAATCTCAGGTCGAGTTTATTCGTTTAGCTAAATTTGAACATTAACTCGTAGATATGCAAATGACAAAGCTAAAAGGATATTAGTTTATCGCAAGGCTTAAGCAAAAAGGACTAAAAGTAGTGCAATTTCATCATCGAAGTCTACCGTTCCCGACTCAACCTATATGCAAAAGTAAACGTGAAATATTTTTTGAATTTTTTGAATTAATTTTTTTTGGATTTTTTATTTTTTGAAAATAAAAGACAATGCAAACAAACATGCAATAAACGTGAATGCAAAACAAATACAAATGCAGACTCAAAGGATTCATTACCCTCCAGAAACCAAATCGGACAATGCATTCATTGTCCTCTAGCATACACCAGCAGAAAAACAGGGGACGGGAAAAATACAACCAAATGCAAAACAAAATAAATAAAAATGAAAGGAGATGAAAAGAAATAAAAAGCAAAAATACTTACAAGAGCGAACTTCCCCAAACCAGTCAGCAAACTGGGGAAGTGAGTAGCTAGCACACTACTCGTCGCCTCCCTCCTCGTCAACCTCCTTTCCTCTCCTCCTCTGACGACCCTTAGTAGCAAGCTCAGCCCTAAACCTCTCCTCCCTCTCAGCAGTGTCCTCCTCGCTCGCAGGCTGTGGATACCCCTCCGCCGGGTACCGGTAGAAGGAAGGGTGTGACAAGTCAGCTGGGACAGGACGTCCTCTCATCATGTGGTACTCGTAAAGAAGGAATAACGCAAGTGCTGATCCCGTTCCATATGTGGACGTGGGGCGTGGGCGTGGACGTAAGCCCAGTCGGTGTCTGTCTAGACCCCTCTCTGACTTCCCTAACAGCAGGGGAAGTACTCTTCCGTTTCCTAGAAACGGTAGGAGTGAAGTCAAAGAGGTAAGACGGTGGAGGTGGTGGTAACCTACCCGACACAGTGGTCAAAGGTGAAAGATGGGGTAGGTTAGGTGAAGGTAAAGTCACGGACGTGGAAGTGCCAATCTTCCACGTCCTATGGTCGGAAGCTAACCAGTTCATAGAAGTCGTAACAGGAATATCAATGACATTATCCTTATCTGTATATTTAAGGCCACGGGGAAAGTCGGGGAAAAGGTGGCGGCCAATGCGGGTCACAAGTCCACCACAAGCTATCGTACCCGACGTTTTCTGCCCGACAGTGTTAAAATGCTGAGCCGTCAAGTAAGCAATGTTAAAAATAAATGGGGTACCACTGTCAATGTTCAAGTACCCAGCCAAAATAGACAACTCAGAATTATTAACATTGTTGGGCTCGTAACGACCGAAAATCGTCTCTCCTAGCAAACAGAGAAAGTAGCGGGCGGGGGGTAGGTGGACATGTGCACCGCGACGCTGACTATAAGGGACGTGTGACAAAACAGCCCAAAGCTGACTAGTGAGCTTCCTAAGAGGCTCGAGACAGCCATCATTAACCAAACCCAACCGCTCCCCAAACTCAGTTAAAGTCCAGGTAAAGGTAGTGTTAAACAGACGGAAAGTGATGCACTTACTCCCATGGTCAGTCGCGTAAGCAGCCGGGTGAAAAGTAAAAGAGCTGAAGAATTAAAAGGTCGATTGTGGATAGGTAAGCTCTTTCAAGGTGGCCAATCCTGACATTCCCGTCCCGTTGAGGAGCTCAACAACGGGCGTAAAATTTCCCAATTTCTCTATGGAAGGTTGACACAAGAAACGGGTCGATGTCATGTCACATTCCATTAAATGTAAAAAACGAGTTCGGTGGGACTGGGATATAAAGCGTACCTGCGGAAACTCAGGTACAGTATCCGTGGAAGTTTCGACATCACGTCGGGCAGTAGCGCAAAACCCTGTACCCGTCCCCGAACGTGAACCGGAAGCAGTGACAGGAACAGTAACAGCAGCGGGTGTCGACGCAGCAGGGGTCGACACCGTAGAAGTGGTAGCAGCAGTAGTGACCACCGCAACAGTGGAGGTGGTAACAAGGACAATGGCGGCAGCAGGGGCCACTGTCGAAGACGGAGGTGTCGAAGACAACGTGGGAACTATCGACACTGGTGTTTTGAAATCGGTTTCTTTACTATTGTCCATGACTACAACAAAAAAGCAAATTCCATTCAAATTCAATCGGCAAAACCGATTTTCCACAAATCAATTTCTCAAACCCTAATTTCTACAAATTAAGGTAAAAATTGCAATTAAAACAATAAAGAAGGGGAAGGAACTTACTTGAATGATTACCCAACAATAATAAGCAATTAAAACCGAAGCAAATCAAATTTATCGAAAAAAATTCGATTTTTCGCAAACCCTAGCTTGTAAATCGCAATTTAAAACAAATTTTTTTGATGCAAACAAGGGGGAAATGGTTTAAGTGACACTAGGAAAGTATTTGGGCAATTAATTTGGTAAATTTGGGGAAGAAAATGGAAATGTAAGGTTGAGAATTAAGAGGTGTCGAGGGATTTTGGGGAAGAACAAGAATAAGCAAATGAAATTAGAATAAGGGGAAGAAAGACTCTCTCGTGTATATGCACAGAAACTGCTCGATCGAGTGGTTTTAAACTACTCGATCGAGAGCTTTATTCCTCCTTCTGCTCGATCGACTGTTTGTGACATACTCGATCGAGAACTTTTCTTCTCACTTAAGACTTTACTCGATCGAGGTCTTGAAGTTATTCGATCGAGAACCTTTCCTCTTCAATTCTACTCGATCGAGTATAAGATAACTCGATCGAGAACCCCTGAAATAAGCCATTTCGATCGAGGACTTTGAACAGTTCGATCGAGGGCTTTCTCTTGGCATTTTGCTCGATCGAGCACTTAAATTGTTCGATCGAGGACTTTCTTCTGGGCACGCTACCCAATGATTAAAAATCTTCCAAAACCTGCATAAAACGCAAAAATACCTCCCGCAAAAATACCAAAATAACAGTACGTAGTCAAAATTCGTCCTAAGCTAATTTAAAATAGTGTCTATACCTAATGTCTAAATGTAATAAAAATTTTTAACAAATTCAAAATTACTGTAGATACCCAGTATCTGTCGAGTCTCCAACAAACGCCCGATGATTATCGGACTACAACATGCTTAGGAATCGCAGCGTTTGATCGACAATTTTGTACAACTATACGTCGGAAAACTTAAAACGATTTCGAAAATAAAACCTTACAAAACTTTTCAAACGTACCTGGGGTGTTTAATGCATGATGATGGGGTCGCGATGACACTAACTAGTGTCAAAACCGTCACCGGACCAAAAACCGACTCAAAAATTCAAATCCCGACTCCAATAACGGGTCAAACCGAGTCAAACACAAAAAACAAACTTTTCAAAGACTCCCATGTTAAGGATTCCCGGAATCCTTAATGGTCAAGTACAAATAAAGTTCATCTAAAACATAGGATAGAACAAATCATGATTACACTTGCGTGGTAGTGACAAGACACCTCGAAGACCCGCGAAATGGCTCGCGCCTCTTCTAGCAGCCCATGAGGCCACGTCGCTCAAAATGCACACAACCACCCATTTTCCTATAAATACCCCTCAAATGCCACCATTTGAGAGTTACGCGAGTGTCCGCCCCTTCATTTCTCCCTTAAAATTCTAGACTCGACTTCTTAAGTCACAAACCGACACGTGTTTCCGACCTACCGATCGAAAACACAAGCCTTACACATTTTTTGGTACAGTCATCGTGCATTAAATCACTTGACCGACCATCTCGACCAAATCCACCATCACTAAACTTAAAAAACTCTTTTACATTGCTTAAACGGTTTTCAAACCGAGTTTTCCTACCAAACAAGTTGGTACACTTTCGTCGATTTCTTGTCTCAAGCCTAGCATGTAAGTATGAGGGTGTAAAAATCCTCTTGTATCATGTTTTTCATTTGTTTCATGACTATAACATGCTAAAACATGCATAACATGGTCCAAATATGGGATAAATGAGCCAAAATCGGATTTTTGGCCGAGACAAGGGCTGCTTTTATAGCAGAGGGGCTCGCGCCTAAAGCCCCTCTCAGGCCTTAATCCAATCGTGTTTGGTCTCTTCTACCCCTTTTGTTTTCATTTCATATTTGTAATCGGTTTTTACCATTTCAAATATTTCAAATCATTTTTTTTAATGACAAACTATTAACCATGAAACATTTTTCACCATTGGTTCCTAATACCATGACGGTTTAATCCGTGTTTCGGTGATAATATTCAGATAATTACATTTTAAAAGGTATTTTAAAACCTTTTATTTCATTTCTTTTTAAAAGGCATTTTAAAACCTTTTTTTATTTCTTTACATTTTCAAAACAAATGCATTAGTCATAAACACAAATCATCTTTGGTTCTACATACCATGTCGGATTTTAATCCGAGTACGATGATAACTATACACTAATTATAAAATGAATTTAATACAACTAGTTCATAATTATTTTCAAAACTATTCATGTCAAGCTTGCAAAACTGAACCTGACAACGAATATTGTCAAAATAATGATGATTATTCAAGTCTCGTTCTTTACATCAACACAAAAGCGGTCTAAACGGCCTTTTCAAATCAAGACGGGTTCAAACACCCTCTTTTTAATCCATTTTTCGAACTTTTTCAATGGTCAGAAGATGTCCTTTAATCGTCTGTTGATCCGCGCCTAAACAGGCCACTCATTCTTCAATTTTCAAACCAGGATAGGCCTGCTTGCATCGCCAAATGGCTCGCACCTATATAGGCTGCCTGATGCAGGTCTGCTTCCTTCCAGCACTTGTCTAGGATGATCCCGACTTCGGTTAACCCGAATACAGGACGGATCAGATGACAAACCTGCCCATTTTACATCATATTTTCAAAATGCCTTATTAAGACAAATTGATCACGTTATGCACCATAAACCTAACTCGTTAAATGGATGTTTAATTTCCATCTTGCATGCAAATCAACATTAAATCCAACTCGACATAAAATACTTGATATTTGAATTAAATAACCGACATAGAAAGCTCACATGTTAGGTTCAAACTCGTGGATGCGCATTCATGCATTTACCCGTTTTATCAACTTTTGCATTTAACCAACCAAGATCGATCAGTAGAGGCGGCTACAGCGGGCGAGATTGGGTGTCCGATTAAAGGGCTTCCCAATATGTACCTTCACCTCTTACTTAGAAACTCTGGATAGTGGACGACCTTATCCAGGGTGTACGAGAGTCATTCTAGAGATAGGATGTTAAAGAGGGACGATTCCTTATCTTTAGTACCTATGTCAAACACCGCTTTTTGCCTTGGTCGACCTAGGTATAAAGTGGATTCGAACGGGTTTTAAGCATCCCACAAATGCTTGGTGGCGACTCCGAACATCTCTTGCATCGTTTCGAGATCCTTGCCGAGATGAAACCGACCGATCTAAAACGATCCGGTCAAAAGCATTTTTACGCCGCCGAGCGTGGTTTTCAAAAGACCGCTATGCGTCTGCGGATTGGCCCGGCGTGTAGGTGGCTATGTCCACAGATTGGCGACGCCGCTTGGGATAGCTAGGACACTTGTGTCTTTGTGATCCCTAGATGTTGAGACTCGAACGAGGTCTTGGTTGAAATGCATTAATTGATATCACGGTCATAGTCGGGTTACTTGTCCGGGCCCACAACATAACCCTTTTTGAACAATTGGCTCGTTTCGTCGGCGTCAGTTTTCGCATCCCTGCGTTTCGAATCCCGATTGAATCAAGCATACCATTGACGTTACACATTTCTGTTTTGTCTAAGAGCTTTCATCACCTTCGAGCACGAGGCTAGGGTACCCTCCTTACATATTTTGTTTGGATTGGTATCCCTCTCGAAAATCGGGGTTTGATTGCTTGGTGTGTAACCCACCCTTTTAAGCCAAAACCCGTGTCAGCATTATGCATAATATAATTAAACTGCGAGTGCTTATGTGTTATGTGATAATAAGTCCTTCCGTGTCATTTCAAATTTTCAAAACACCTTTTTGGCCATTATAATGGCCATTTCAAACCTCGGTCTTTCGCCGACCGTTGAATTTCAACACGGTTTTCTAGGCCGTCGTAATGACGATTTTCAAACCCGGTTTTCTACTACCATTTCAACTCGACTTTCTAGGTCGTCGTAAGGACGATTTTCAAAACCCGGTTTTCTACAACCATTCCAACACGCCTTTCTAGGCCGTCATAATGACGATTTTCAAAACCCAGTTTTCTACAACCATTTCAACACGCCTTTCTAGGCCGTCGTAATGACGATTTTCAAACCCGATTTTTCAACCATTTCAAAACACCTTTTTTACGCCGTTATAATCGTCGCGTCAAGACACGGATTTTAACCCGTCTCGCGCTGACACAATGGCACTTTCAAACCCGAGAAAGGCACAAACTCCTTTTTCGAGACATTTTCAAATCCCGAGGACCATACACCGTCCTCGAGACCTTCTCAAATATTTCAAAACTCAATTTTCAAAACATACAATTTTGAATTTCAAAAATCGTCTTTGGAAACATTATATTGTTTTCAGAGCCGACTCAAACTCAAACCGTCTTTTGAAAACAAACTTGAGACAACTCTTCAACTGACTGACTTTCGGAGATCCCTATTCTTCGGAAGCCGTCCATAAAGCGACAAACGAATCTTTTTGAAAATCACTATTTTTGAAAACTTCAGTCCACCATTCCAATTCCGCCTCATGTCTATCGAGTCGAAGCAAGCATTCTTATTGGTCTTTACTTATGAGTCGTCTCACTTCGATACTCGTCCAACGGCATCTCGCCACTACGTTAGACGCGAGTCAAAGTTCGGTCAACACCGTCACATTATAAATCGAGTCAGCACCGAGGTACCATACACGGTCGTCCTCGTATTGTTGAGTCTGGACTTTTGTTCCGTCCTTTGTGTTGTCTGCGTTCAGTCATTAAACCGTGTCAGATTGAGATATAATATGAGCCGTTTTTCTTCCTCAGAATCATGGCCCCGTCTTCAACTTCATCCTTCAACAACAATGACAACAGAGATGTTACAACTGCTCAGCTAGCCAGCCTGCTCACTGCTGTCAAGGTCACCCTGGACCGTGTCGTGACCCATATCGACACCCTGGAAAACAAGGAAACTGGAGAACACAACACTCCGCCTTTGACTGAAACTGAGAAAAGGCTCAAGCTTTTGGAAGAACAACTCCTAGCCCGTGGTAACAACATCCATCTTGAGAACAATTGAAGTTTCGAACCCCTTGGGATGAACTACCCGACAACTGTACCTTGACTGATGTACCCAAATTCAAGGGCGTGGAGGACCAACTCAATCACATTCGAGCCTTCAAAGATTACATGGCCATAAAGGGGGTCAAACAGGGACTCTTCACCCGGATCTTTCCATCATCCCTGGAACCGATCCCTCGCCAGTGGTACTATTCCCTCGACTCGAAGAACCTTACTACCTGGGACGAAGTCGCTGTTGAATTTGCTAAACAGAATGATGACAATGTCGAAATCCAGGCTAACACCCGCACTCTTGAGGTCCTGACTCAGAATGATAAGGAAGAATTCACAGAATTCCTAACCCATTAGAGGAGGGTAAGCACTCAATTGGTCAGTAAGCCGAGTGAATTAACTTTGGTAGAGAAATTTATCAACAATCTATGTCCAGTCTATGCCAACCTGCTAAGATACCAAAACATCAAAACGTTCGAGGATCTATAAATCCTTGGGACCCGCATTGAAGACAACCTCCGCAAGGGTGTCTTAGCCAAAACCACCGGTAGAGGCTATCAGGGATCTACATCTACCGGATCTTGCCCCTATGGTTAAACAAACAAAATCGATGAGGTCAACCTCGTCGAACCAACCACGAAGAGAACCGAGCGTCCTCAAAGAGTATTCACCCACCTGGGGTCAACTTATGCAAGCGCCCTAAAAAGGCTTATGGACCAAGGGAAACTACAACTAATTGGACCCACTCCGGATCCATCTAAGGCTAAGAAAACCCATTTCTGGAATCCCAATGCCTATTGTCGGTACCACCAAGGGAAAGGTCATGACACGGAAGCCTGCTTTAAACTCAAACACATCATTCAAGACATGATCGAGAAAGGAGAATTACCTTTACCTCCACTGACAAAACCAAACAACAAGACAAACCCCTTGGGAATCCATGCTATCTCTGACGATGAGCCAACCTTGGATTGCTCGCACCTCATCCTGCCGAATGATGATGAGGTGAATGCCTTGGAGAAAGATGCCCCAGATGGGATATTCGTATTTAGCGCCACAACCATGCTCACCATGTTCCAACAGGTTGAGGAGGTCATAGCCAGTCTCTCAGAAAGGATTACCTGACTTGAGGACGCTTACCACCGGTTAATTTTCAACCCACCAACACCAACACCGCGCCCGAGGGAGGGTCCTCCAAGCACCCGAAACTACCCTCCCCAGGAAGGATTGCTCCCGCGACCCCACCATAATCAACCCCACAATAATCAGCCCTACAAAAATTACCCTCACAAAAGTTACCCCCGCAAAAACTTCCATCACAAAAACTACCCATCGAGGAATACCCCGCTAAGGCACCCTCGAGATCCCGAAATCAACGGTATCTAGAGAGATGACGCGGAGGATGTCTACATGGTTTCGGGAAAGGGCAAACAAGCAAAGGAGATCGGTCATCTTACCCGCTCCGGACGTCCTTACCAAAACATGATCAATTCAACAGTCGTTCTAACAACGAATGACCAGGTTGTCCCGGACGTGGACACCCAACCCATGGTTCCCGAAAACTAAATCCTCAAACAACTGCAAAAAGCAAAAGCCGATTTGGCAACTGATTGCTACATCCTTCAAACATCCGCAAGCTTTACTACAAGCCTTGGGAAAGTTGACGGTTCCCTCTACCTTCTCTCCTGAAGAAGTGGTGGCACACATGACAAGGAATGTCCCCAACCTGAACAACCCGGTCATCTTCTCCGACGAAGATATCCCTCCATTCGGAGCCAACCATAACCTGGCCCTGTACATCACCGTACAATGCCTCAAAAAGAATGTGCATATGGTTCAAGTAGAGGACGGATCTGTGGTTAATGTCATTCCCCTAAAGATGGCTCATAAACTGGGTATCAAAGAAACTGATTTGGTCCCAACCAATCAAGGAGTACGCGCCTATGACAGCACTCGTCGCAAGGTTGTGGGGCTTATCACCTTGACCATTGCAACTGGACCCTTGGAAAGGCAAGCCAGTTTTCAGGTGGTCGACATTGACGCCTCTTTCAACATGCTTCTGGGATGCCCCTGGATTCACACCGTCAAGGCCGTTACCTTAACCCTTCATCATAAAATCAGGGTCCCTTTCGACGGGAAGACGATCACGATTCCCGCTTTCCCGATCAAGGCTATCATGAAAAAGGGAATAGCCACCCAATTCATTGAGGAGGACGACAGCGAAATGTAGGGATTCCAAGCTGTGAATGCCCTAACCGATGAATCAGCGCCTTTTGATTGTGACCCATTCTCCAACCTCACAGTCAACCGCATTCTGATGCGCCAGGGTTATTTCCCGGGTCTACCCCTCAATCCGCTGAAGAGCACCTTGCCTCCCTTGAAACAGGCTAAGGGCCCCAAAATCGCCTTCGGGCTAGGCTATGAGCCTACAGATGAAGACATCCAGGAGATGAACCTCCTAATACGGAAGCGCAGAAGGCACAGAGTCATCCTCCGTCCCTATCATTTGACTCTCAATGGATACTTCGTCCCCGAGGGAGAATCTGAACTCTACCACGGCTTCCCTGAGCCAATCTATGATTCCGTAGCCAAGGTCAAGCACCCGGGGGTAGAAGTCTTCCAAGACTGCTACTTCATCCCCGACAACACCAAAGTTGCGTCAACCAAATCTGAGTCAACTCCATGCCTTGATGAACAAGCCGTCAGTCTCCTCTTCGGAGAGGACAACATCAAGCACCTCGGCTATGAGGACATTATCAACATTGCTCTGAAGGACAACCAGTTCGATCCCACCGCCTTAATCTCTGATACTGACCCAGAGAAAGCTACACAAGGCTGGAGGAAAACTGTCAAATTGACCGATCGTCAAGGCCGCATTCACAAGATTATAAGTGGAGAAGGCCCTATGTTCAAAGAAGGAAGTGAGGAAGAGTTTGAGTATGAGTCTGAGTCTGAGTCTGAGTCTGGCTTAGCTCCTAGCACTCCTGATGTCCCAGTCAAGGTCCCTTTTCCACTGTTTTATCACAAACTTGTGGCTGCTTCAAAGGCTGAGTCAACTAGGGTCATCCCCACTCCCATGGAAGGTAGAAACCTGGAGCTTGTTCCAGGGGCCGCCTCCTCTGCTATGTCGCCTCTGACTGCCCAAGAGATGTCTGTCATATCCGAGCTTTTCGCTCAAGTCGACTTAATGAACGCTAAATTTTCTTATGACCCTCTCAACATAACTGCAATGCAATTCTGAACGAATATGAGGAATTTCACTTGAGTGACTACCCACCTCACCTAGCCAAAGAACTTGAGAAATGAGAAACTAGGACCCCCATCATTGAGGAGACCGAACCTATTAACATAGGAACCGACAACACACCTCAAGAACTTAGGATAGGGACAACCCTTGACTCCTCGGAAAGACAACAGTTCATCGACCTCCTACACGAATACAAGGACGTATTCGCCCGGTCCTACAAAGACATGCCTGGGATCGACAGGGAGATTTCAGAGCATAGGATACCCATTAAACCCGGAGCTAAACCCATAAAGCAAAATTGCGCCGAATGCGCCCTGAATGGGCCCTGAAAATCAAGGAAGAGGTAGATTAGCAGCTCAAAGCTGGGCTCATCAAAGTGTCTGAATACTCTGACTGGGTGGCAAACATTGTTCCTGTACCAAAGAAAGACGGAAGAATTTGGGTTTGCGTCGACTTCAGGGATCTGAACAAAGCAAGTCCAAAAGACGACTTCCCTCTGCCACATGTTGACATCCTGGTGGACAATACCGCCGAGCACGCCCTACTATCATTCATGGATGGGTATGCTGAGTACAACAAGATCAAAATGGCTGAGGAAGACATGCACAAAACTGCATTCACTACACAGTGGGGTACATACCGCTACACGGTCATGCATTTCGGCCTAATCAACGCCAGAGAAACTTATCAAAGAACCGCCACGACACTTCTACATGATATGATGCACAAGGAGGTGGAGGTATATGTCGATGACATGATCGTCAAATCCAAACAACGGGATGGCCACATCAACGCCCTCCGAAAATTCTTCGCTCTTCTTCGGAATTACAACATGAGACTGAATCCTCATAAATACACATTCGGAGTCACCTCCGGAAAACTTTTGGGACACGTCGTCAGCAAAAGAGGCATTGAGATCGATCCTACTAAAATCAAGGCCCTTCAACAAATGCCTCAGCCTAAGAATGAGAAGGAGATTCGGGGATTTCTCGGTCAAGTCCAATACATCAGCCGCTTCATAGCCAAACTCACTATGATTTGTGAACCAATCTTCTAGAAGCTTCGCGCCTCCGATCACACCGATTGGGACGACGAATGTCAAAAGGCCTTCGATAGGATAAAGGAGATCCTATCCAAACCTCTTATCCTCATGCCACCTCAACAAGGAATTCCCTTATCCCTATACCTGACTGTCGCCGACACAGCCAAGGGAGCAATGCTAGCACAAACGGTATACGGTGAAGAACGAGCCATCTACTACATCAGCAAAAAGTGCATCGATTATGAGACAAGGTACACCCAAATAGAAAAGACATGCCTTTCCCTAGTATGGTCAACAAAAAAGTTGCGGCACTATATGCTCAGCTACACGGTTCACATCTACTCCAAGATGGACATTATCAAATACATCTTCAAAAAAGCCATACTAAATGGAAGGCTGTCTAGATGGATGCTCATGCTATCTGAATTTGATCTCAAGTTCGTACCCCATAAGGTTATCATGGGGAGGGCAGTCAACAATTTCCTAGAAGAAAATCCCGTCAACGAGGATCCAACGACCGACACGTGGTCACTTCCTGACAAAGACATCCTTTGTGCCGAATCCGACGCATGGGACCTATACTTCGACGGTGCATCAAACCTGAGAGGCTTCGGGGTAGGAATCCTTCTAATATCACCAGAGGGAGAACATGTTCCGATCTCAGTCAAGCTTGACTTCGCCGTCACGAACAATGCCGCCGAATATGAAGCATGCCTCATCGGCATACAAGCAGCCATACACTTGGCATCAAGATACTGAGGGTCCACGGCGATTCCTAACTCGTCATCAATCAGGTGTCCGGATCATGGAAAATCTGAAGCGACAGGTTAGCACCCTACCAAGCAAAAATTAATAAAGAGGCTGAATTCTTCGACCAAGTCGACTACTTACACTTGCCACGAGAGGAAAATCAATTTGCTGATTCCCTGGCAGAACTTGTTGCGCTCATCAACATACCTGACGACATGACATCGATGCCCCTATGTGTCGAGAGAAGCAGCGAACCAGCTTAATTCTGCGCCATCAACAACGACGAGGAAAACCATGTCGAACCTTGGTACCAAGCCATTCCAACTACAAAACCAAAAACGAATTTCCTCCCAACTCTGATATAAGAGGACAAAGAGCCATCCGTTTACTTGCATCACAATTCGTGATAAGCAAAGAAAAACTATACAAAAGAACACCCCAAGGTATTCTTCTCCTTTGCATTGACCATCATAAAGCCAAAAAAGTCATGGGAGAGGTCCACGACGGAGAATGCGGCCCTCACATGAGCGCAATGATGCTGACCCAAAAAATCATGTTGTTAGGTTACTACTAGACCACCATGGAAGCCGATTGCCGAAACTACGTCAAACATTGCCACAACTACCAAATCTTCGCCAACATACAACACATACCAACATCCCTTTTATACACCATGACATAACCATGGCCTTTCTCGACCTGGGGCATCGACATCATCGGTAAAGTCAACCCGATAGGCGCTAAAGGGCAGTGCTTCGTCCTCGTCGCCATCGACTACTTCACCAAGTGGGTTGATGCGCAGTCCTATGCAGTCTTGACCGCAAAAAAAGTGGCCAAGTTCATCTAGGACAACATCATCTGCAGATATGGGGTACCCCATGAAATCATCAGCGACCAAGGCTCTAACTTCCGGGCGAAAACACAAGCCTTGCTGGACAAATACAAGATCAAGCGACATTGATCATCCCCCTATCGTTCCCAAACCAACGGAGCGGTGGAAGCAGCAAACAAAACTCTTTTCACCATTATCAAGAAGATGCAAGATAATTACCGCGATTGGCCAAGCAAACTCCTATTCGCACTCTCGGGCTACCAAACCTCCATTTGAACACCAACGGGAGCCACACCCTTCTACATACCATACTGCATGGAGGTGGTTCAACCAGTAGAGTTGGAGGTCCCATCTCTACGCATCCTCCTGGAGAGTCAAGTTCCTAAGGCGGAATGGACCCGTAGAAGGTTCGAACAGCTCACGCTTCAAGACGAACGACGACTCAATGCCTTGCACAACGTCCAGCTATACCAACGACGTATACAACGGGCATTCAATAAAAAGGTCAAACCCAAGAACATCAAAGAAGGCGACTTGGTCCTCAAGTCAGTTCGAGCACCACTACCCGTCGATCCGAGTGGGAAATTCAAACCCAATTGGGTCGGGCCATACCTGGTCATGAAAATACTTTCGGAGGGCGCAGTGAGACTGAGTGACCTAGATGGGGAGGATTTTACAAACCCGACCAACCTAGACCAACTCAAGAAATACTACCCTTGAACCCTAGTGACCAACAACCTCACCCTAGTTTTACAACTAGCAACCACCATATCCCTTTCAAGTCAAGTTCCTCAACGCGTTCTGATTTGAAATTGCATGTTTTATCGAGTCTAAGTTGTGACACCTTGCCCCGTTTCAAATGTCCTTTGATCTGTCAAAGGCAACATCCATTTGCACTCAAACAAAAAAACATGAACTACGAGCATGGTTTGATTTCACCTTTTCAAGTGCATACGTAGGCAGTCCTTTCTCATGCAAGAAGGATACAACCACAAAACCCAAATAAATTTACAAAAAAACCCGAACTACAATCATGGTTTGATTTCACCTTTTCAGGTGGATACGTAGGCAGTCCTTTCTTACACAAGAAGGATACAACCATCCCCACATACAAAAAAAACATCACCCCATATCAACATTAAAAAAAACATTCCCTTTTCCCACTAAATACAAAAGAAGCCTTTCTCCCTTCCCACAAAAATCCCATTTCCCAAGTGCAATGTTTAGGATATTTCAAACCGAATTGCCTTTATAAAATGGATGGAAGAAACAAACGTTAACAAGCAATCCACTTATTTAATTAATATTGAGAAGGATTACAAATTTGACAACAAATAAAGCTCAACAAATATTCAACTTGTCAAAGCTAGAGTGGCGGCTAAGACATCTCACATAGTAAAACTAGCACAAAACACACAATACATAGCTAGTACTTTTTTGTCTAATTTTAATTATTGTGGTTTTATTCCGATTTTTATTGTTATTTAATCGTTGTAATTATTGTAATTCATTTTAAGCAATGTAATTTGTACTTTAAAATTTGGGTCTAGTTAGTCCTTTATTTTGAGTCAAAATGATTTTACAAAACCTTTGTTTTAATTGATTAAATTGAAGTATTTTAATCAATTAAATCGAAGTCAGTGCAACAAACAATGATAAGGCTAAAAATGAAGTCGTATGTGAACCGTGGCCTCATCATTGGCATGGTTTTCGAGGCACCTAGATAGGCGTGTCAGTCGTATGTCAAGATTCGTGTTTAGCAATTGTATTTAGATCGAGTTGTATCTTTAATTCAATTGTTTGCGAATCGGTTCGACGAGAATCGTCTGGATTGTAATAGCTAGTTCCCCAGGCTCCCCCATTCCCATGTAAGCCATGTTTGTGAATGCTTGTTAGTATAGTTCAAATCAATCTCATATGCTAAATCACTTGGACAAAGTAGATTAGATGCATTAAACGATTAGAAACCAAGATCACATGTTAGAATAAAAATGGTGTTTGCATTCTTTTACAACGAATCGTAATCGTGTCCAATTAGCCATCGTAGTCCTTAGTAGAGGCTGTTATTGCAACGGGCGGGGGTGGGTGTTTTATTAACGAAATTCCCATCACGTACTTTCGACAACGAACTCAAATCTCATTTATGGTTCCCAAATTTCCTTAAAATTGGTGGCGACTCCAAACGATTTTCAAACCCGTGGATAATCCGAATCCCCACATCTACATTTTGGCGACTCCGCTGGGGAGTTGTAACTTGAAAAGGAAAATGATGGCTAATAGGACTAACATTATGATTTATTTTGCATACATGCATCACCCATTCGAGACTTTAGGAGGGCCACCTCACCCATTGGATCGATTTCAGTTTTTAGGAGGTGACGTCCACTATGCTGATTTAAGTATCAAGATGATACCACCGAGATCTCTAAGTACTTGCTCTTACCATATTGCACACTTCTGCTTATGGGAGGCTTGACTTTCTTATAAGGTGGACCATTGGCATAGACCCAATTAGAAGACTGACCGAGACTTAGAAGAGTCTAGTTTCATGCACGATTAATATGCGAATGCTTATGTGCTACATGATCATCCTCCGCGTTTTTTTGATATTTTCAACCGTTTTTGTCAAAACCATTTTTTCGAAAATCATTTTCAAACTCGGAATGCTGCCGAAATAGATATAAGTTTTTGACCAAAATGTGCTTTTTATAGCCGACATGCTGCCCATTTGAAGTCTCATTTTCAAATCATCCATTGTCAAACCAATTCCGAAATGTTTTCTCACCTTTCCCGAACATAGAATATGTTTCGAGTCAAGTCTAGTCATGTCTTGGGTTCAAGTGAACCATGTCGAGAAAACAACCCTAGTGGGTTACTCAAATCACCTCTTCAGTTCAAGTTAGGTATGTCGACCATTTGGTCAAAGTCAAACCACCAAACGTCCTAGATGAGACCATTTAGGACGTTTTCAATGCACCCATGAGCTAAGTTGGTTCAATCACGGGTTAGTCACACCGAGTTGATATCAAGTCTAAGTCAAGAAGTTGTCAAGAGTCGAGTCATAGTCCTTGTCAGGTCTAGACCCCTCTCCCTTGTGACCCTTTATAGGTGAGCCACTTAGCTCATCTCCCGGGTTAGGTTCTGTCTTTGAGTCAAGTCTGAGTCAAAAGTCAAGTCTGTGAGTCGAGTCCTTGTTTGTGCAGGGGGTTTTTAATTCAAGTATTGATTGGTTCAGGGTTTTTCTTATAGAAAGGCCACCTCAAACCCGAAAGAAAGCAATGGAAGCTGCCGTCACTAAGCTAAGTGAAACCGTGGAGTTGATGATAGCGCGATTGGACGTTATTGCAGAAAGAATGAGTGGGAAGAAAGCTGCGACTACCCCATCAGAAATATCTGAACTTGAAAAACAAATCAAGCTCACAAAAAGCTGGCTGAAACCCTCGGAGGATATCCGTTATGACCCTCTGGTCCAAGATCACCATTGGCCAAGAAATTTCTTTGTGGGGAAAGTACTTATTGATTGTTCCAAGTACCTTCCAAGCCCGAAGAACGAAGTTTGATCCGGGGATGTCGATATCAACTGCCCACCAAATGTTCCCCAGGATGAGAACGAAATCCATGGAATTTAGGATGATAATGAAGACGATATCTACCTCACTAAAGGAGCGATTGTCCCATAAACCCAAGATGAAATCTTAAAGCTGAGGAAGAATGTCCTCGAATCCAATCATTTAACTCGATCTGGGCACCCCTATCGAGTTGAAAAAGCAAGCCACACCTCTATTTTTAAGGATGTTCCGGACAAGGCACCCTCAAAAGAATCAATTTCAGTCGAGGCACTTAATGAAAGGTCGACCTCATAGGCTTCCCTCATTAAGCAGCTCCAAAAGACCAAGGCTGATGTCTCCATTTGGCAACTAATCCTAAGCTCATTTGAACACCGTCAAGCCTTGTTGCAAGCACTAATGAACATGACCATATCCACAAGCACTACCCTAGATGATATGGCCACCTATGTTGCCTAAAGTCAACCACGGCTCACTAATGTCGTGGCCTTTTCAGATGAACACTTACCTCCATTTGGGCCAAAGCACTGTTTGGCCATGTATATTTTGGTGGTGTGCCTCCAAAAACATATCCCAATGACCCTTGTCGACGACGGGTCAGCCGTCAATGTCCTACCCTTATAAACTGCCCACGTGTTAGGCCTGGACAAGAAAGACTTCACCTCAAATACTCAAACAGTCTGAGCATTTGATTGTATGATCCGTCGGGTATCCGGAATCATCGACTTGGTAATTTAAACAGGATCCGTTGAAAGAAGGTGGGCTTCCAAATTATCGATGTAGCCTCATCCTTCAATCTGTTATTGGGAAGGCCATGGATCCATGCAGTAAGAGCCGTGTCCTCCACCCTACACCGAAAGATCAAGATCCCTTTCAAAGATGGAACTATCACCATCGACGCCATCCCCATTGTGGTGGCCGGAGGGGATGTTACCTCCAAAGTAAGTCTCGAAACCATTAACAATACTAGTGGTTTCGAAGCCATAAGCATGTATGAATCCAACCCTAAATTATAGAATATGAACCTATACACGGGAAGCCATATTTGTGAAACAATCCTCAAAACGGGAAAGTAATTCGAATTTTCTATGTACCCCCAAATGGAGGACACGTTCGTACTAAAACCCGCAGTCCCAAAAGGAGCAACATTTGGGCTTGGATATGAGCCTGTGGAGAAAGATCTTTCGAAAAAGAAGAAGAACTCGATCGAAGACTAAGAAATCGAAATGGAACCGTACCTATTAACACTAAATGGGTATTTCGTGAGGGCCGGAGAAGATCAACCGTGTTTCGACTTTCCCGAACCCATTTATGATTGGAAGAATAAAAAGATGGTTCCCGGAATTGAAATATTCCAAGATTGTTACTATATTCCCGAAGACATACTAGAAGTAATACCAGAAAAGAACGATTCGACCCCCATCGAAGACGGGAAGGCATTGGGTCTCCTTTTCGGAGAAGAACGAGAAAAGGCAACACCAAGCGAAGACTTGGTTAGTATGATTCTTCGAAGTGATAGGTTCGATCAATCTACCCTCATCACTGATGTAGAGCCTAAAAGGACTATTTCTGGATGGCGGAAAACTGTTAAATGGACCGATAATAGAGGGCTCTTTTTCAAGCTGACTACGGGAGAAGGAGAAATGTTCAAACTGGATGACGGTTCCGAGTCTGAGTCCGAGTCTGATAAGAGTCCTAGGTTTGAGTCTAAGGAGTCGGGTGTCGAAGCCACCCCTTCCCAAGTCTTTCCTTTTAATGCACTCCTTTCTAATTCCGGTATCACGAGGCTTATCCCGAATACCTCTGTTGTTTCGTCACTGACCACTGATTAGTTGGCCCAGATGTTAGCGCATTTCACGCAGTTTCAAATTAATAATAATAAGATGAACCAATTTGCTTACGACTTGTTTTATTTACACTACAATTCAATTTTTGAAAATAATTGTTTTAGTAGTGACATTGAGAATGGGGCCGAAGGCGAACAGGTTGAAGAATGTGAAGAGGAGGTGGAACCACCTCCACAATTGGTTAAAGGGTTAGAAGAATATGACCAAAGAAACTCGGTGAACGAAGATACCGAAAACATCAATGTGGGAACCACCATAGAACCACAGAAGCTTAAGATAGGAACTACCTTAGATCTCACAGAAAGACAAGGGTTCATCAACTTGTTGTTTGAGTTCAAAGATGTTTTCGCATGGACCTATAAAGATATGCCGGGAATTGATAGGGAAATTGCATAACATCGGATTTCGATCAAACCAGGGTTCAAAACAGTGAAGCAGAAGCAACGCAGAATGCGTTCGGAATGGTCTTTAAAAGTTAAGGAAGAAATTGATAAACAACTGAGAGCCGGGTTCATCAAAGTATCGGAGTATTCGGATTGGGTCGCCAATGTAGTGCCAGTACCGAAAAAAGATGGAAAAGTTCGTCTGTGCGTAGACTTTCGAGATCTGAACAAAGCTAGTCCGAAGGACGACTTTTTATTACCTCACATCGATATCTTGGTTGACAATACCGCGAATCATGCATTACTATCTTTCATGGATGGATATGCCGGTTACAATCAGATTAAGATGGCCAAGGAAAACATGAGTAAGACAACATTCACATCACAATGGGGAACCTATTATTACACAGTAATGCCTTTAGGTTTGATAAATGTCGGGGCGACGGACCAGAGAATAGCAACGATGTTGCTACATGATATGATGCACAAAGAAGTTGAAGTTTATGTCGACGACATGATAGTCAAGTCAAAAGAACGTAGTGGACATTTCGGAGCACTACGAAAATTCTTTCAAAGATTGCGAAAGTACAACATGAGACTGAATTCACAAAAGTGTGCTTTCGGGGTTACCTCTGGCAAACTGTTGGGTCATATCGTTAGCCACCGTGGCATTGAAGTACACCTATCAAATATCAAAACCGTTATGGAAATGCCCCATCCCTAAATCGAGAAATAAATTCGAGGTTTTCTAGGAAGAGTTCAACACATAAGCCGTTTCGTTGCGAAGTTGACGATGATTTGTGAGCCGATCTTTAAGAAGCTAAAGGTCGGAGAGCATGTTATGTGGGATGACCAGTGTCAGGCTGCATTCAATAAAGTAAAAGAAGTATTGTCTTCTCCACCAGTTTTGAACCCACCAATAATCGGGCTGCCACTATCGCTATATCTAACCGTTACAGATACGGCAATGGGGGCTATGCTGGCCCAATTAGTTGACAAAGAAGAAAGAGCTATTTACTACATTAGTAAAAAAAATTGGACTATGAAGTAAAGTACACACCTCTTGAAAAGACGTGTTTGGCCGTAGTCTGGGCAACGAAGAAATTAAGACATTACATGCTCAACTACAGTGTGAGTGTCTACTCAAAAATGGATCTGATCCACTACTTGTTTGAAAAACCAGTGCTAAATGGAAGAATGTCGAGATGGACCCTCATGTTATCAGAGTTCGATCTCAAATATGTACCCTTGAAAGTGATCAAGGGAAGGGCGGTTGCATATTTCCTCGCCGACAATCCAATCGAAGAAACAGAAGTCATCGACACTTGGTCATTTCCCGACGAAAATGTGGTACACGTCGAGAATGAAATATGGGATTTATATTTCCATGGAGCATCGAACTATATGGGATATGGAGTAGGTATACTTCTTATCTCGCCAACAGGTGAACACGTGCCCATGTCCATCAAACTGGATTTCAATGTCACAAACAACGCCGCTGAATACGAAGCATGTTTGCTCGGCTTACGCAGTGCTCTAGACTTGGGGTTGAAGAAGTTGTTAGCTCATGGAGATTCGTCCACTGTGATCAATCAAATGGACGGGTCATGGAAAATTAAGAGCCAAAGTTTAGCCCCATATCAAACCAGAATCGAATAATTGGAAAAATACTTCGAAGACATTCGATATGTTCACCTCCAGAGAGAGGAAAACCAATTTGGAGATGCATTGTCCAAGTTAGCTGCTTTGATCAACATTCCTGACCACATAAACAGTATGTCAATATGTGTCGAACGAAGATCGTCACCTGCCTATGTGAATGTAATCGATGATACCGAGGAAGGTAAAACCGAACCCTGGAACACAGCCATTTTGAAATTCAAGGAAACAAGAGAGTACCCTCCCGACCTTGACACGCGTGGAAAATGCGACCTACGAATGTTATCAGCCCAATTCATTAAGACCGATGACGGGTAATTGTACAAGAAGACGGCTCAAGGTGTTTTATTGCGATGCATCGATAAATCAACAGCTGAAAAGGTTATGGAAGAAGTCAATGACGGTGAGTGTGGACTACATATGAATGCCCATATGTTGGCCCGTAAGATCATAAGGCTTGGTTATTATTGGATAACGATGGAAATCGATTGTTTCAAATATGTCAAGCATTATCACAATTGTCATATATTCGCAAATGTACAGCGTATGGCACCTTCCATGTTATACACCATGACGTCACCCTAGCCATTTTCAACCTGGGAATCGATATCATTGGAAAAGTACACCCATCAGGAACTAGAGGGCATTGTTTTATCCTTGTTGCAATTGACTACTTCACGAAGTGGGTGGAGGCTAAATCTTACAAAGTGCTGAAAGCAAAGCAAGTAGCACAGTTGAGACCGAAGTTATACTTTAAAAGTATAAAATTAAACATCACAAGTCATCACCATACCGACCACAGACGAATGGTGCGGTAGAAGCTGGCAACAAAACAGTTACACCCACTTTAAGGAAGATGTCTGACAACTATAGAGAATGGCCATAAAAAATACCCTTCGCATTATGGTGGTATAGAACTTCAATTAGAACAGCCACGGGAACAACCCCTTACTACTTAGTACATGGAATGGAAGCGGTTCAACCAGTTGAGCTGGAAATACCGTCCCTGAGGATCCTACTAGAAAGTCATGTTCTGAAGCAGATTGGATTCAAGCAAGATATGATTCACTAGTCATGCTCGATGAGCGACGTTTGAACGCATTGTACCATGTCCAACTCTTCCAGAAAAGGATAGTGAGAGCTTTCAACAAAAAGGTGAAACCGAGGGGAATTAGTGAGGGGGATCTAGTTCTCAAATCAGTTAGACCTTTGTTACCAATTGACCCGAGGGGTAAGTTCAAACCAAATTGGGCAGGCCCTTATTTGGTAAAGAAGATTTTGTCAGGAGGTGTTGTTCGATTAACAGATTTGGATGGGAATGACTTCACAAATCCTACAAATTTGGACCAACTGAAGAAGTATTATCCTTGACGGCGTCATTCTCAAATGTTACGAAATAATCTTTGAATTGCAAATGTTTCTAGAATAAGTTGCAAGTTGTTTACACTACATGAAATGTTTTAAGCATGAACTACGGACTCGGTTTGATTCTGTTGCTAAGCAGATACGTAGGCAACTCTTAGTTAAGAGTACAACCGAAACATGTAAAACAAAAATGAAATTTTTGATGCAGAAACTGAGGATTTCTAATAAATAATAAGTTTTTATTTATTCTAAATTCCGGGCGAAGCCCGTTATAATATTTTATTTCAAGCGAAGCCCATCACACACAACTAAAAAGGAAAAGCACACAAACAGTAATAGTAATAGTAGATAATAAAGTCGAAGACTACTCTTTGCTACCCTTAGTCGGGCCGCACGCCTCATCACGACGAGACGAAGTCTCACCCATCATCACTCGGGCTCTTTTCTTCGGAGGAATCATCAATTCTTCCCAAGGGCCCAGTCTGTCTTTCAGACTAGGTCGAGGACAAAGTCTTTCTGCAAGTGTCAACCCACTTTCGTTTCTCAGACCTAACCTCTTCCACACATCTGGAACCAAAGAGTCAGTCCTAGGAGTCGAATCAGTCTCTGTTTCGAGCCTAGATGAAATCGGGGTCGTCCCAGTAAAGAATTCACGGTTCTTCTCCCCTCTATTGTGGTATTGGTAATCAACAACTTCATCCTCATAAAGTTTTCTCCGGGCCTTGAAAGAAGGTTCAATAGTCCACTGAAAATAAGAGGGTGACACCAAAGTAGAAGCAAATGACTCAGAAATATGCCAAATAGTCCTCCGAGTCTAGGACTCTAACCATGCATTGCACCTCGCGAGAGTCACTCCTTGAGCTTGGCTGCGAATAGGCTCAACAGCGCGAATCCGTTGCCGACGACCGACCTGTCGAAAAACACGGTCCGGATAGATATGGGTGGAGCACTCCAAGCCCAAAAGAGTGAGATGTCTGGTCATATCAGTTTTAGACAAACCAATAACTGCGGTGAGGCAAAGCCATGGCAAAGCCCATCTAACATGTAACCCGGCATTGGCCAAAAGCCGCTGTCGCCAGAAAAGCACTCTCTTTCTAGTTGGAAATTGACGATGACGAGAAGTGAAGCTTCTCACTTCATATGCACCCGGAACCTTTGGTGGATCAACCAACTCGAGTCTCTCACATAGCAGATCTGTGAAAAGTACCAAAAGCGAATCAGACTACAGGAAATGATGTCAAAATCCACTGAAAAGAAAGGAGGTGGGCAAAAAAAAAGAGACGAAAAAAAAAAAAAAAAAAAAAAAAAAAAAAAAAAAAAAAAAAAAAGCGAAAAAAGAAAGAAAAGAAAGAAAAGAAAAAAGAGCAAAAAGACATAACTGTAGAAGACGAGTTGATCCAGTATAAGCAAGGTTCGGGTTGGCCTTTCGAGCATCTAACCCAGCAATGATTTCAGCAAGAATGAGCCAAGCCGGACTCCTACGTTGTTTCATTTGTTCAACGATCCGAATGAATTTTGCTTTTCCGTAACAAGTCGGTACCTCAATATGTCTTTCAAAAGCATAAAGATGAAGCATGATCAATCAAAAAGCCCTACGATGGAGCGCCACGGTAATCAATGGGTCGTTAACACGACCAAATTTCTGAGCAATAGTGAGTAAGTTTACTCGTTCCCCATCAACAAAGGCACGGGCCTCATCCCGTGACAAACCAAGGAAATCATAGTACTTGTTAGCCCATCCCCTCTGAAAGTCGCGAATAAGGGGAGTTAGCTCAATATTCCAACCTCCTAGAATGGCAATTTCTTCTGGAAACGGACAAATCTCTCCTTCTGGAAAGGCAAAAACATGATGGGTAGGGTCCCAGAATTTTAGGCATTCATCAAGAAAGACAGTTTCAGGCAAGACCTGTCTTAACGGGACTAGTTGTTTCAATCCCGTATCAACAAGTATTTGGGAATCCAATCCTTTGAAATCAGAAGCCCAAGATGACATTGTTTTTCGAAAAGAATTCATGCTTAGCAAACGTTTTGTGAGAAAAAGAAGAATAAGAAGTTGTGATTTGTCTCCTATTATGATCCCCTTATATAGGAAGAGGCAAGGGAAGAATTCCAGAGCTTTTAGGAAAGCTCCTACTTGCCGCCCAAGCAACCGGCTGTGGGCCTCGAGGTGCGTGCCTCCACACCTGTCCCATCAACTTGTGTTGATTTTCACATTTTTTACCACCAGCGAGTTGACCCCCCCCCCCCTTCTCCCGAGTCAGAACCTCGAAGCATATTTCCTCATCGTCTTCCTATGAAATTTCAAAATGAAATGATCTCGGGCGAAGCCCATCTTCAAAATGAAACTCCAGCTCCTGGCAAAGCCCATTTTCTAATGTATGCTCCGGGTGAAGCCCATTTTCAAATGTATGCTCCGGGCGAAGCCCATTTTCAAATTTATGCTCCGGGTGCAGCCCATTTTCAAATGTATGCTCCGGGTGAAGCTCGTTTTGAAATGTATGCTCCGGGTGAAACCCATTTTCAAATACATGTTCCGGGTGAAGCCCATTTTCAAAACGTAGTAGTAATTCCAGGTGACGTCCCTATCCACGAGCAAACCGGGTCAGAAACCCAATGTTTTAGTTCGGGCCTTGAGCCCCTCCATGTTTGAACTGTGATTTCCGAAAGTTCGGAATAGCATTATGTGTTTTATGTTATGATATATGTCCAAGTTTAAGCAGGTACGCTTCAGTTAAGCACCCCAAAGTCAGAAACTTTAAACCCAATGCAACTGGGGGCTCTGTTTGCTCTCCGACCTCCAGAGACCACCACAATGATGTATGGAGAAGTCTCCACCAAGTAAAAGTGATTCGTGTCGGGTTAGTAAGACGACAATATTCCCAGCGGAATGCAACCAGTGATATTACAACAATACTGCTCAAAGTTGGGCACCAGGAACTACAACTCAAGCAAGCTACGATGAAAACTGTTAACTCTAGTGGGTGACAGTATGGGAGAAGTATCTCCAAAGTATGACGGCAACCTCCTTTTGGAAAGCTCCATTTCGGGTATAGTTAGCGGAACGCATACCAGCAGCATTCGGGTATAGTTAGCGGAACGTATACCAGCAGCATTCGGGTATAGTTAGCGGAACGCATACCAGCAGCATTAGGGTATAGTTAGCGGAATGCATACGAGCAGCATTCGGGTATAGTTAGTGGAACGCATACCAGCAGCATTTGGGTATAGTTAGCAGAATGCATACCAGCAGTATTTGAATCAAGACAACAAAATGCCAAGTCTAATTTTTGCCAAACTACGATGCGGATTTGATTCTGTTACAACGGATACGTAGGCACCTAAGGATAAGGCTCAATCTGCAATATATGTAAGTTTATGGGTCGACGACCAATGATGATGATTCAACGCAACATAAGTAAGAAGCAATCTCTAGCAAAGTTTCAGGTATGATCTCTTCTTATGGCTGGCAAGCTTACATACGCAAGTCTAATGGACTATAAACGACCCGCGAAATCCTCAAATCGAGTGGGACTTGGGGTACTTTGACTTTCACCTTGTCCAAGCCTCAGTCAAAGTGGGGGCTCTGTAGATACCCGTATCTGTCAATATTGAAATTTACAAGAATCCCGACAAAACACCCGATGTTGATAGGACACATGATTACTTACACCACTAGTTAGCGGATTTCGTATAGTGATGCGGGACAAGTGTTATTTGATGCTTTTATAATTTAAATAAAATTTAAATTATTTTGAAATAAATGAAATTTATTTCATCGGTTTTCATATTTTCAAGTTTATTTAAAATTTAAGCTTTTATAATTTATTTGAAAAATAAAGTATCGTTCAAAGTTTTTATTTAAATTTATTTGAAATGAGATTGTGACGGTTTTTTCGTGTTTTTATCACTTTATTTAATTTGAAAATTTAGATTTTTTCAAGCGGTTTTAACTCGATTTTTGAGAGAGTTTTAGCTCATTTTTTTGGACGGATTTTTGCACAAGTTTCGAGTTATGCTTCTGACCCAACCCATTCTCCCACAGGTCCTGGGTTCGAACCCCACCAAAACCCTCCTTTCCTTTCCCTTTTTCCACCCCAAACCCGACACTCACAACTCCCTTCCCCTGTTTTTACCCGAGGCCAACATCCAACACCACCCCAAACATCAACCCAACCCAACCAACACATCACCAACACCTGACCCATTAACCCAGCACCCAACCAATGCCCAAACCTAGCCAAAACCCACTAAATGACCCATACCCGCACCCTGTTTTGCGCGGTAAAATAGGGGCCTTTCCTGAGCGCCTTTCGAGCTCTATTCTAACCCTACTCCATTCCCTATCTTTCCCTAACTTGCACCCCAAGTATGGAAGATATTTACCTCCCATAAACAGCTCCCACAGTCTCCCATATCAACCGAAATCTCTCTCAAATTCTATCCTTTCCATAACCACCATATCACCTTCCAATCTCCACATCTCAACAAAATTCTCAAATCCCTCCATATACAAACTCCCTACCAGCTAACAAACGGAACCCTATCATTCATTCCCCTTCATACATAAGAAAAATCTCAAAAAAGACAAAAGAGAGGACGAAAAGAGAGAGACAAACGCCCGGTTTTGAGAGCTCGAAACCCTAAGCATATCACCATCAAACCTCACGTAAAAAGAATCCTAAAACTCCTCTCATAATAAAAAAAAAAACAAAGTATAAGGTTCATACAAAGGACTAGACAAACATTAGAGCATCGATTTGCTCTCTTGTTTGTGTTCTCCCGCGTTTTGGACAGCTACTGTTCTCGTCCATTTTTCTTTATTTTAAAAATCGTTTTCACTTCTGTTTCTTGCTAAAATTTGAATCTTTGTTCTTCAAGAATTCCAGAACATCTTTCAGATTTAGATTTGATCAAGAAACGAAGTCATAATCTTCGTTTGAAAATCGTTATACAAAGTACAACAAAATCGTGTTTTGCAAACTCGTGTGGACAGCACCTGTTTTCGTTCGTTTTTAATTAATGCAAATTACTTTTTGCTTCTATTTCTTGCTAAAGTTTGAATCTTTGCAATGCAAGGATTCCAGAACATCTTTCGGAACGAATTTTGGCTAAGAAACGAAGTCACAATCGTCAGATAAAAATCGTCGCACGAAGTGCATCTTTTAAAAAGAAACTGTTTCGAAATTTTTTTCAAATCAATTTGTTTTACAATCGTCGAAGACGCGCCTTCAAAGAAAACCTTGCATACGGGATCCCGAGCGGTGTCCAAGTCTACATGTAAGTTGAGGGTGCACAAAATCCCGTCTCTTTCCCTTCCTTTTACTCGTGTGGTACACGGCCTAAGAGCCTTTTATCGCTTTTATTTCGTCATTTAATTATCGTCTCATGTTTGTTAATATGTTACATAATTATGATGTTGATGATGGATTAATTGCTGTTTAGAATAGATAGTATGTTAATCATATGCTTAGTTTTTCAATTTATGACAATAACATGTTTAGTTAAAATAATTAACATGTTTAATGAAATAGTTTGCAATTGTATAACGATAACATGTTTTAAATCAATTAAAATGAAATCAATTGTATAATAATTAACATGTTTAATGTTTTGATTTAATTTTAATTATGAAATAATTAGATTTAAATCGCATGTTTAATTGATTATGATGCATGTATGTTATTTGTGTCGTTTATCAATTGTTAAATCTCAAACTTGACCAATTAATATGTAGAATGCATGTTAAATGAATTAGACATTTATAGGTCATACAAAACCCGACATAGGATTTTAAATGAACTTCTTTAAAGAATTTAATGAATTCATCTTTTCTATGACGATTTCTCACTAGTTGAATTGTGCATGCTTAGCATCCAATTCATTACACTCGATGACTAGAATAGTCAATTTTGACCTCCCCTTTGGCCGTGTGATGCCTCGGCCTTTGTGCCATTGTTGGTTCATTTTTTGTCTTATTTTAATTATTGCGGTTTTATTCCAATTATTGTTGTTATTTAATCGTTGTAATTATTGTAATTCATTTTAAACAATGTAATTTGTACTTTAAAATTTGGGTCTAGTTAGTCCTTTATTTTGAGTTAAAATGATTTTACAAAACCTTTGTTTTAATTGATTAAGTTGAAGTATTTTCATCAATTAAATCGCAGTGAGTGCAACAAACAATGATAAGGCTAAGGACGAAGTCCTATGTGAGTCGTGGCCTCATCATTGGAATGGTTTTCGAGGCACCTAGATAGGCGCGTCAGTCGTATGTCAAGTGTCATGTTTAGCAATTGTATTTAGATCAAGTTGTTTCTTTAATTCAATTGTTTGCGAATCGAGTTGACAAGAATCGTCTGGGTTGTACTAGCTAGTTCCCCAACGGCTCCCCCATTCCCATCTAAGCCATGTTTGTGAATGCTTGTTAGTATAGTTCAAATCAACCTCACATGCTAAATCACTTGGACAAAGTAAATTAAATGCATTAAACGATTAGAAACCAAGCTCACATGTTAGGATCAAAATGGTGTTTGCATTCTTTTACAACGAATCGTAATCTTGTCCAATTAGCCATCGTAGTCCTTAGTAGAGGCCGTTATTACAACGGGCCGGGGTGGGTGTTTTATTAACGAACTTCCTGACACGGCTATCACAACCCTATCAAAAATAAACCAACCGGCTCAACTAATATAGTAGAGGTAAGTCGAGTATCGTACTCCACAGGGAGGCTATTATATCTACTTGTTATTCTATTCCGTTACGGTAACAGATTGGGGGTGTTTTGACTTGATTTCTAAAGTCATGACTTGAATTAAATGGCAAAAAGAGAGAGAACAATAATAATAGTAAAAATGAAATAAGAGAAGATTAAATAAAGAGAGAAATGCTAAGATGGTGGTTCACCATGGTAATTAGCCAATTCAGTCATAACGAGATCAGTCAGTCTAATGTGAGAAGGGTAAAGGAAAGGTCATTTCGGTCCGCTATCCACCCTAAAATACCACTAACTTAGCTTTAACCCTCATTAGTGTAGTCTATTGTTCATAACAGGTCTGTTCATTCCAATCTCTCGATCTAGGTCTGGATTTAACCGGATTAACTAGTTTAGAAGCGTGCACTAAACTAAACGATTACAATTATATTGTTATGAATCAATTCTCACATATAAACCTCCTAATCTAATTATAGCATCATTGTTTTACTACTATGGCCCCCCTAATCCTAGCACAAAAGGATTTACCTACGCATGTTAATAATGAAAATAACAACAATCGATGAAATAATAGTAGACATGATATAAAGATGATGAAGATGAAATAACATAAACTTAACAACAACACTAATGAAAATATGAATTAAGAACAAGGATTAAATTATGCAAAAGAAGATTAAATTGAATAAAGAGAGTAAGAAAGATTACAAAGTATAAGATCCGGCAATAGAACGAAGTAACGTCGAACAAGAGAGAAAATAAAAGTGTCTGCTAAATGAATGCTTAAGAGTAATTAAGAATTTCTGAGATTAATCAAAAAATAACCTAAACCTAAGTAACGTCTTTTCTTTATATAGGAAAGATATTTATTAAACACGTAATTAACAAAATAAATAAGTTCTCGCAAAAAAATCTCGCGTATACTAGCAAAGCTCTCGACCGAGCAACTCCATTCTCCTCGATCGAGCAAATCCTCAGCAGAACCTCTCGATCGAGTACTTAACATACTCGATCGAGGAACCTCAAAGTACCACCTCTCGATCGAGAACAGCAGGGTCTCGATCGAGGTCTTCTCATCACCCATATCTACTCGATCGAACAGAAAGTCTAACAAAAGCCTTTGATCGAGTACACTGCCATTGAACCAGCTCCATATTCGTTGATTAGCTTCCGAGACCACTTCACGCTTCCCGAGGCATAGTAATTCCGCTTTAATTCTTCCATCTCCATGAATGCATGCTAAGGGACAGAAAAAGGCATGATTCCGCTACTTCCGGGTCCGTTCCTGCAAATAAAGCAAAGCGAACCAAATTAAACTATTCGGGGCATTTCGTAGCTTAATACTACGAGAATCGCATAGAAATACGTGCAATAAAGGCTCAAAAAGACTATATAAAATGCACGTATCAAACCTCCTCAAACCAAACCTTTACTCGTCCTCGAGTAAACTATATGCAAACTAATGGAATGGAATAGAAAACTCAGAGCTAGCTACAAATCGTCCACTTAAACCGATTTAATGCAAACAACTAATACTTATAGCAAAACAGTCAAGTGCAAACGAGTTGTATGATGTTTATAATAAAGATGAATTGTAGACCTTGCAAGACCTTTAAAAATGGACTCTCACGGGTCACGCTTCTCTCATGAAGCAAAGGGAAAGCATATGAGTGTAAGATAAGAAGAAAAACAGTCGCTCACCTAAACTACGACCGACATAGACATGCATGCAACTAATATGATAGACAATTCTAACTACCATACACATACATTCCAACCAAATAAAGTCTGTCACAGCCGAGGGCTTACAAAAATATGGTAAAGTGAGGCAATGGGTAAGAAAAGGCAAAATGTTTTGGAAATGTGAGGCTAATAGTCAAACTAGCAACCTAATCAAAACCAAACTGAACAATATCCGATTCTTAATCATTAGAAATAAGCACAAGTGCCCCTTATTTCGGCACACAAACTCACTAACCAAATAAATACTCCTCATAAGATATAAAATAATGCATAGTAGTAGAAACCGTCAACAATCAAACTCTTTTTTTCTTTTCTTTTTTTCCTTTCTTTTCCACGGTTTTTCCTGACTTTTTTTTTTCTTTTTTTGAATTTCTTTTTTTCCATCATATCATTCTCCTTATTTTTCATATACCAACTCCAAAACAATACAACATAAACCAAACTCGGATCAATAGACAAAATACCGCAAAAACATACACTAAACTAGCTTGACAAGGCAGCCTAAATTTGTAGTTAAGGGTCAAAAGGCAAATTTGGCTAAATGTGGAATTAAATGAGTAAAAATGAAAGGAAAAGGGGATGTAAGCACCTCCCTGCATGTGACACCAACCACTAACCCGAATGTATATAGGCAAAAAACAATTAAATCTCATATATGTGCAAATTAATGAAACATGCTATGCAAGGAGTACACTACTCAAAATCCTACATGAACTGGTCACAAATGACACCAGTTGTAAGGCTCTAATACTTAGAAATTATAAGTAGTTTGCCAAAATTATCAGGACAAGTCTATTTGTTCAGCTAAATTTTAATATTAACTCGTAGATATGCAAAAAGACAAAGCTAATAAGATATCAATTTGTTGCAAGGCTTAAGTGAAATGACTAAATGTAGTGCAATTTCATCATTGAAATCCACCATTCCGACTCAACCTATATGCAAAAATAAACGTGACATATTTTTTTGATTTTTTCGAAATTTTTTAGATTTTTGGATTTTTCATTTTCTGAAATAAAACACAATGTAAGCATAAATGCAATAAACGTGAATGCAAAACAGATGCAAATGCATACTCAAAGGATGCATTACCCTCTCAAACCAAAACGGACAACGCCCTCGTTGTCCTCCAGCATACACCAGAAGAATAAATGGGGGACGGTAAAAATACAACCAATATGTAATCAAATGAAATAAATGAAATGGAGATGAAAAAGAATAAAAAGTAAGAAATACTTACAATATATACGAACTTCCCCAAACCAGTCAACAAAGTGAGGAAGTGAGTAGACCAGTAGCTACTCGTTAGCCTCCTCCTCGTCAACCACCTGGTAGGTGGGGTCCTCATCCTATTCTCCTCTCCTCCTCTAACGACCTCCCGCGGCAAGCTCAGCTCGGTACCTCTCCTCCCTATCAGCTGTGTCCTCCTCGCTCGCTGGCTATGGGTACCCCTCCGCCGGGTACCGGTAGAAAGAAGGGTGTGGCGAGTCAGCTGGGACAGGACGTCCTCTCATCATATGGTACTTATATAGAGGGAATAAGGCAAGTGTCTGATCCCGCTCTATACGAGCCACTCTCCTGCACGTCCCCAATAAAAGCGCATCACGACGCCCTTGGTCCATGACCTCAGGCGCCTCAAAAACTAGAGGAGCAAAAAAATTAGCCAGTAAAGCCGGCTGAGGGACAGAGGGTGTAGGTGTAGGGGTAGGGATAGGCGTGGGCGTAGACGTGGACGTGGACGTGGACGTCTGCCTAGCATGTGTCTGTGTAGACCCCTCAGTTGTCTCCCTAACATCAGTGGGAGGCCTCTTCCGCTTCTTAGAAGTGGGAGGAGTAAGGTCAAGGAGGTAAGAAGGTGGAGGTAGTGGTAACCTATCCGACACAGTAGTCAAGGGTAAAAGACGGGTTAGGTTAGCTGAAGGTAAAGTCACGGACGTGGAACTGCCAATCTTCCACGTCCGTTGGTCTTTTGCTAACCAACGCATAGCAATCATGGTAGGAATATCAATGACTACATCCTTATCTAAATATTGAAGGCTACGGGAAAAATTGGGAAAAAGGCTGCGGGCAATGCGGGTCACCAACCCACCACAAGCAATCGTGCCTGTCGCTTTCTGCCCGACAATGTTAAAATGTTGAGAAGTTAAATAGGCAATGTTAAAAACAAAGGGGTTACCGCAGTCAATGTTCATGTAACCCCCTAAAATAGACAACTCGACATTGTTAACGTTGTTGGGCTCGTGGCGACCAAAAATGGTCTTTCCTAGCAGACGGAGAAAGTAACGGGCTGGGGGAAGGTGGACGTGAGCAACACGTCTCATACCGAAGGGAGTCTGTGCAAGTGTAGGCCAAAGCAGAGCCAGGAGCTTCCTAGGAGGCTCCCGAAGACCGTCACTAACTAAACACAACCGCCCCCCAAACTCAGCTAAGGTCCAGGTGCAGGTCGTGTTGAACAGTCTAAAGGTAATACACTTGCTCCCGGGGTCAGCCGCATAGGCTGCAGGTGAAAAGGTGAAAGAGCTAAAGAATTTTAAGGTAACTTATCGATATGTGAGCTCTTTCATGGTGGCCACACCCTACATCCCAGTCCCGTTGAGCAGCTCAGCAACGGGCTCAAAAATCCCCAACTTTTCTAAGGATGGTCGACACAAGAAATGGGTCGACGTCATGTCACAGTCCATTAAATTTAAAAACCGAGTTTTGTGGGATGGGGAAATGAAAAATACCTGCGGAAACTCAGGTACAGTCTCTGTGGAAGTGTCGACCTCACGTAAGGAAGTAGCCCGTAAGGCAGCAGCGCGAGACCGTAGTCGCCCAGAACGAGAACTCGAAGTAGCTGATATAGTAACAGTAACAAGGGCAGTGGCAGCAGCTGGTGTCGACGCAGCAAGGGTCGATACCATGGAACCTGTGGCAGCAGTAGTAACAGGTGTAGTAAGAGCGGCAGCAGCTATGGTTGCTGTGGTGGTGACGGTGGTGGCAGCAGGGACCACCGTCTCAGAAACAGACGGAATGGTAGCTGAAGTAGAAGCAGAAACTGACATACTACTATCCATCCTAATATCACAAGGAAAGTTCTAAATCACAATCCAATAAACACAATCGGATTTTTCCCCAAATCAAATTTTCGAAACCCTAATTTTCGAAATTAAGCATAAAAACGCAATTAAAAATTAAAGAGGGGAAGGAACTTACTTGTTACGATTACCCAACATAAATGATCAATTAAAATCAACAAATACGCAAATTAATAGAAATAAATTCCGATTTTCGAAACCCTAATTCTTCAGAAAGCCCCAAATTACTCGAAAATCAATGAAGCAATTAAGGGGGAGTGATTTAATTGATGAATAGGAAGGTATTTGTGTAATTAATTAGGTAATTTAGGGGAAAAATTAGGGATTTGGTGAGGGATTGATTGGGAGTGTCGAGGGATTTGGGGGAAAATAAGATTGAACAAATGAAATAGAAAGAGGGAAAGAGATACTCCCTAGTGCTCATATCAGCTCAATGTGCTCGATCGAGTGATTTGAAACCACTCGATCGAGAGCTTTTCTTCTCATTTGCTCGATCGAGAGCTTCTGTTACTCGATCGAGATCCCCCAAATATGACTTCCTCGATCGGGAGCTTCTTATTACTCGATCGAGGGTTTTTTCTTGCACAGTTGCTCGATCGAACACATAAAGTGCTCGATCGAGTGCTTTCCTCTTGGCGCGCTTCCCAATGATCATAGATCTCCCAAAACCTGCATAAAATGCAAAAATACTTCCCGCAAAAATACCAAAACCACAGCAGCAGTCTATATTCTGTATAAAGCTAATTAAACTAACTAAACTAAAACTATTGTCTAAAAGCAATTAAAATGTCTAACAAATTCAAATTACAAATTGTTTATACAAACGGGATGGCGTCCCGTTCTATCGTCCGAAACACTAGAATATCCCGTAAGAGGGCTTCTGACTGGACGAAATCCCTTCAGCATCGCGGACCGTCCTTTTTGGCTTCCATGAACTTGAATTTATCAAAGGAGAATAGTCTGCATCCACGTATGCCTTTACTCTCGTCTTTACTTTCTCTTGTTTCTTCCTTTCATGGCCTTTGTCTTTGGCATCACCTTCACCATTGAGCTCAAATTCCATTGTACTTTTATCAGCGGGATCTCCAATGTCCAATCCGCCTAGACCTGTAACAATAGAAATGACAGAATGGTCCTCCATATTTCTCCCAATCTGAGGCGGAGGTGTTAATATAGCAGCACATGATTCAATATTATCAATTGGAGGTTCCGTGTCAGGGTCTATAGAGAGTACTGCATTGCAGGGCTGAACTTCCATAGGAGACCTGGGAACGCTAGACTGATAGAAGGTCAACTCCTCATCACCTACCTGAAAAGTCAAAGTCTTCCCCCCGACATCTATTACTGCACGAGCGGTAAATAGAAATGGTCGTCCTAAAATAATAGGAGTGTAAGAGTCTTCGGGGATGTCCAAGACTACAAATTCAACGGGAATAAAGAACTTCCCTATCTTAATATATATGTCCTCTAAGACACCTAAAGGCCATGATAAAGTACGGTCGGCCATTTGTACGGTCATATTGGTACAATGAAATTTGGTCAAACCAAGCCTCTTAGCGAGAGACAATGGTAAGACACTCACACTAGCTCCCAAGTCGCATAAGGCATTATAAATAAAATGGGTCCCGATAGGACATGGTATATAGAAACTACCCGGGTCAGATAATTTGGGTAGGGTCTTATTTTGAATTAGGGCAGTGCCCACTTCACTCAAAGCCACCGTCTCATGGTCATTATTATGCCTCCAACGTGTTAAACTATCTTTCATAAACTTCATATAGGAGGGTACCTGGGTTAGTAACTCAGAAAAAGGTACATTAACATGAAGACTTTTCAAAATTTCGGTAAACTTACCGAATTGTTGCTCAATCTTCTTGCTCTGTAATCGTCTCGGAAACGGGACTGTAATTGGGAAAGCTAGTCCTTCATTTTTCTTCGCCAAAGAAATCTCACAGTCAGCATTGCAATCACTCGATCGAGCATCAATACCTTTCGATCGAGTTCTTTTCTCAACAATAGTGCTCGATCGAGCACTTTTATCTACTCGATCGAGAACCCTCTTTCCATCAATGCACGATCGAGCACTTTCAACCTCTCGATCGAAAGCTTTTTCAGCATAGTCCCTCGATCGACCATCAATACCTTTCGATCGAGTTCTTTTCTCAACAATAGTGCTTGATCGAGCACTTTCATCTACTCGATCGAGAACCCACTTTCTATCAGTGCTCGATCGAGCACTTTCAACCTCTCGATCGAAAGCTTTTTCATCATAGTCCCTCGATCGACCACCAGAAATCAGTCGATCGAGGACATTTCTTGGATTCAGCAGTTTTTTGTCAAAAGACGACTTTTCTTGCACAGTAACTTTAACTTTCGGGTCAGAAAGTTCAGCATTCTTTTTTGATATTTTGGGTCCTTCATAGGAAAGACCACTCCTCAAGTTGATTAAATTTACCGTCTCATGATGTTTTTGTCAGGTTGTGACGGTAAATGACCCGGTTGTCTCGAAGCTTGATTGGTAGCCAGTTGAGCCATTTGAGATTCAAGTGACTAAATGGAGGCATCTTTCGCTTGGTCACTTTTCTGCAACTGGATGGTCAAAGATTGCACCATCGACTTCAACTCAGCTATCTCACTTATTCCACTAGAAGAGGCACCTTGTTACGGCGGTGGGGAAAGAAGGAGGCTTTTGAAAGCCTTGTTGAGCTTTATGAGGTGGTACATAAGCTTGTTGCTGCGGTAGAGGTGTAGGATTCAAGACATTTTGACTAGTCCATCTCAAATTAGGATGAACTCCAGCTTGATTGTTATAATAAGAGCCTCCTTGCCTAAATTGTTGGAAGTCATAGACTTTATCCTTTTCAGCTAAACAGTCCACGGTAGTATGACCATCATTAGCACCACATCTCTCACATGAGACGGTCTCTTGTCTATACAACAAGTGAACCGTCTGTTGATTCCCCGCGGCCTGCAACTCAAACTTATCAAATCAGGCATTCATGGCTTCCAGCTGAGCCACAAGTGCACTATTATCAGTAGAACCATTCTAATACCGCTTCTAGGATTCCCATATTCAGCACAATGGGTGGCCATCTCTTCTATAATTCCCCAGCCCTTATCATCATCAATGTTCTTTTGGAACCGACCATTGGCTGCAGCATCCAAAATAACGCGGTGGTTATCATACAACCCATTATAGAACTGGTTGCACAAAAACCACTGGTTAAAACCATGATGTGGGATAGACCAAACAAGCTTCTTAAATCGACCCCATGCTTCATACAAATTCTCATCTAGAGTTTGTTTAAAACTCGTAATCTTCCCTCTCAATGCATTAGTTATTTGTGGAGGAAAATATCTTTTATAAAAAGCAAGGGCCAAGGTCTCTCAGTTGGTAATTCCAGCTGCAGTCCTATCCAGATCCGTTAGCCACTCTCGGGCTCCATCTGTAAGAGATAAAGGAAAAAGGACTTCCTTTATCTTGTCTTGTGTCAGTCCCTTAGTAGCGGGAATGGTAGAACAGTAATCTGTAAAGACCTCCATATGCTTTCTCGGGTCCTCACCAGCTACTCCACGATACAAGTTTCTCTCAACCATATTAGTGTAAGATGGCCGAATATCAAAAGTATTTTCATCTTCGATTGCAAGATTAAAACCCTTAGGAATAGAGTCAGTTGTAGGCTCGGAATGACTGGCAATGTTAGGCATCTTTGCAGATTTGGTTGCAGAAATAGAAGTGTCTTCCTCTAAAGACTGATCTTCTACAAATGTAAAGTTTTCAAGATCGGGGTCAAAAGTACTCAAGGATTCCTTTTGAAGATTCTTTCTCAACAAGTTCTGTCTACGGCGAAAAGTCCGCTGCGGTTCAGGATCAGCTGGTACTAATTCTGACCTGTTAGCCTGGTTATAAACAAAACTAAAAAAGAAAAATAATAAGAACTGTCTCAAGGAATTAGAAATCCCTCGAGACTGAGTCAAACGAAAATAGACAAGTAAATAGGCTAATTGCCTCCCCGGCAACGGTGCCAAAATTTGACACGGTTGTCGCGACCCTATCAAAAATAAACCAACCGGCTCAACTAATATAGTAGAGGTAAGTCGGGTATCGTACTCCACAAGGAGGCTATTATATCTACTTGTTATTCTAATCCGTCACGGTAACAGATTGGGGGTGTTTTGATTTCATTTCTAAACTAATAACTTGAATTAAATGGCAAAAAGAGAGAGAACAATAACAATAGTAAAAATGAAATAAAATGTGATCAAATAAAGAGAGAAATGTTAAGATGGCGGTTCACCATGGTAATTAGCCAATTCAGTCATAACGAGATCAGTCGGTCTAATGTGAGAAGGGTGAAAGGTCCTTTCGGTCCGCTATCCGCCCTAAAATACCACTAACTTAGCTTTCACCCTCATTAGTGTAGTATATTGTTCATAACAGGTATGTTCATTCCAATCTCTCGATCTAGGTCTGAATTTAACCGGATTAACTAGTTTAGAAGCGTGCACTCAACTAAACGATTACAATTATATTGTTATGAATTAATTATCACATATAAACCTCCTAATCTAATTATAACATTATTGTTTCACTACCATGGCTCCCCTAATTCTAGCACAAAAGGATTTAGCTACGCGTGTTCATAATGAAAATAACAACAATAGATGAAATAATAGTAGACATGATATAAAGATGATGAAGATGAAATAACATATACTTAACAACAACACTAATGAAAATAGGAATTAAGAACAAGGATTAAATTATGCAAAAGAAGATTAAATTAAATAAAGAGAGTAAGAAGGATTAAAAAGTATAAGATCTGGCAAAAGAACGAAGTAACGTCGAACAAAAGATAAAATAAAAGTGTCTGCTAAATGAATGATTAAGAGTAATTAAGAGTTTCTGAGATTAATCAAAAGATAACCTAAACCTAAGTGACGTCTTTTCTTTATATAGGAAAGATATTTATTAAACACGTAATTAACAAAATAAATAAGTTCTCGCGATAAAATCTCGCGTATACTAGCAAAGCTCTCGATCGAGCAACTCCATTCTCCTCGATCGAGCAAATCCTCAGCAGAACCTCTCGATCGAGTACTTAACATACTCGATCGAAGAACCTCAAAGTACCACCTCTCGATCGAGAACAACAGGGTCTCGATCGAGGTCTTCTCACCACCCATATCTACTCGATCAAACAGAAAGGCTTATAAAAGCCTTCGATCGAGTACACTGCCACTGAACCAGCTCCATACCTCGTTGATTAGCTTCCGAGACCGCTTGAATTCTTCCATCTCCATGAATGCATGCTAAGGGGCAGAAAAAGGCATGATTCCGCTACTTCCGGGTCCGTTCCTGCAAATAAAGCAAAGCGAACCAAAGTAGACTATTCGGGGCATTTCATAGCTTAATACTACGAGAATCGCATAGAAATACGTGCAATAAAGGCTCAAAAAGACTATATAAAATGCACGTATCATTTCCCATCACGTACTTTCGACCACGAACTCAAATCTCACTTATGGTTCCTAGTTTTCCTTCAAATTGGTGGTGACTCCAAACAATATTCAAACCCGTCGATAATTTGAATCCCAACATCCACAATTGTATAACAACCCAACCCACCACCGTCGTAACACAACCCCAATAACATGGGATGTGTACCTTTGGTTTGGGCCATTATTTGTCCTCACTCAAACCCAAAAGCACAAGGCCTTGTTACTATAGTGGTGGGTGGAACCTCTTATAAACATATCACTAGCTCTATATTTTTCTGATGTGGGACAACTTTATTCTCAACTCTTGGGGTGTTACAAACTCCCCCATTAAAGAACATAACGCCCTCGTTGTGAATCAAACTTGAGCGCAGCCAAGCCTAGAATCCTCCCCCGCTAGGTGGGTGACCCGAGTACTCCCATCCACAGGCTCACCACATGGTCGCAGGGTTACTCTAATACCACTTTGTAACACCCCCCATCTACCAAGGAGCCTTAACAAGACCTTCCCTAGCATATATGGGCGTTACCATCTCGATTGTCTGAGGAATGATATATCATAATGCCAATAAAAGAACTAATACATTTAGTTACTGCAATACTCCGTTTTTATATTTTTATATAATAATATTTTATTGTATTTATACGAGTTATGTTTGAGACGGAATAATAAAATAATAATAATAATTATTATAGGATGGTAATGATGATAATAATAATACGCAATATGATGCATGTATACGTATCCGCATAATACCTTATGTATATATACCCTCACCTTAGATACTCCACCCTTATTCACCCATCACCCTTATACATTAAAAACCTCAACACAATCTTCACCCACCAAATTTTAGAGAGAAAAGAGAGAAAGAGAGAAAGGAAGAGAAAGTGGAGATTTTGCCCTCCGCCTCCAGATCGTAAGGTAAAATCGTCTTAAACTTATTTATATGTAATTTAATTTATACCGTTGACTCACCCGCGACTTACACCTACCGTGGCCACCATAGGACCACCGTTGACCACCAAAATGGTGGTTTGACCGAGTATATATAATGGATTATAGCTGTTTTGTGCGACGGTCTTAAGACGAATTGTTAACCCTCTTACCATGACTGACCGGGGTTGATTTTGGGATGGTTGTGTCGAGGGTAGTGAGTACAAGCTAGTGATGGTCTTGGGTGGTGGGGAGGGTTGTTGTGGTGGTCGGAAATCGAGTCTAAAAGGGGGTGTACGGACTATTTTGTCTTGGTTGTGTTTGTTGTTGTTATTTGTTGCTAGCGGCTATAGTGGTCATTTGTCATGGTGGTTGGACTCGGACCAGAAGATGGCGACTGGTGGGAGGTTAGGTAGGGACCACCGTGGTGGTGGTGGCCCACGGTGGGGGCTGTGGTGCTGGTTATTGTTGGTGTCGTGTGTGTTTGTTGTTGTTGGTGTCGGTTGTTGATGTTGGGGGCGGCCGTGAGGGCTGCTGTTGGCCGTGGCCACCACGGTTCGTAGTGGTGGTCCATGGTGGCGGCGGCAAGTGTGGCCAGAGTCGGGGAAGTCGGGAGTCGGGATGTGAATAGCTTTAAGACGGGTTTCTATTTAATTAATTAACTCGTATTTAATTTAATTAGATTAGTTAGTAATTATATTTAATTATCGTAATTAGGTGCCGATTTTACGGAGGAGCGCATTTATATCGGTTTGCTTGCTTATTTGATGGGATTGCTAAAAGGTAAGTTTATCCTACTCAGTTCGATAATGTGTTTAATTGTTAAATGAGTCGTTTGTCATTTAATTAAATTAGATAAGTCTATAATTGGCATGTTATACTGTATCTTGCATATTTATGTTATTTTATATGTCGAAGGGCATGATTGGTTATTTGTTGTTGTGGAGACAGAAGGCGGTTGGGAGACTGTCTTCCGCTTGAGTCGCCTCTTGGAGTTTCCCGCTCCAAGAGGGATGTGCACATTAATGACTTGAGTTTGGAGGGACGCGTGTGGTGAGGCACGACGTCTGGCAGGGGACCCGAGTCGCTCTTAGGCCCGGTACCACCGACGTGTTCGGAGTACCTTGTGTGAGTGTGGTATCGTGGATGTGTTCCTGGCACCAGTGGTTGTGGGTACGTCTGGGCGTGTCCCGGTACCGGCGTGACGGTTGGATAATTGTGTGCCATTCATATCATGGTCATGTTGTTGACTCACACACTTGAGTTGTATCACACTTTATTTATCGTTACTGACGTTTGTGTGTCTGCGTAATTGTCACCTATCTCTTTTGGGGTGGCCTATGTCGATCCACATGATGTCCTTTGGTCATATGGGGAGCAGGTCCAGTACAAGTTATTTGGATAGCACGTGGGAGACGGGACGAGCTTGAAGAGTCACGAGACGAGTATAGTTGTCATGAGCTTTACTTTTATTCATTTGTTTACGTTTCTGTAATTCACTAAACATTATGTTTATTTCGAAAATGTTCTTTTATCGGAGTTTTGTAATACTACCTCGGGAAACCGAGATGGTAACGCTCCAATTATCTCGGCCGGATAGTTGGGGTGTTACAAAGTGGTATCAGAGCGACAATTGTGGAACCTAAACCAATGAAATAAAATGAATCTAGGAGTGTCTAATAAAATGAACCCGACTTGAATGCAATAGGAGGTCAGTTTTGGGTGAGAAGGATCCCTCATTTAAAAACTAGATCCTATTGCTTCGGTTTGTCACTATGTGGGTGGTTACGAGTCGTGAAACGTAACGTGATATGTTGCATGATTGTATGCGTGATATGAATTTTGCTTAGCATCTGACATGATTTATTTACTGAAATGAAATGTTGCTTGATTATATGTAGTTGTGATCATTGTTTAGTTCCTTGCCTTATATATGGCTCCATTCGATGCATGATGATATGTGAAAGATGGCGTGATTACGTGTTTACTATAACAAGTCAATAGGTTTTGCATGATATCGCTGTTTATAATGTGGTGCATCTATCGTGTGAAAATTGGATGTAAGTATTCATATGTATAATGTGTTTCGATGAATGGTTATTATATGTTAGAATGTGATTAGTAATGATTGTTAGTAGATTAGTCGTTAGTATAAATATAATATTTGTGAGTCGTGAATTGCAAATCATAGAGAGGCATCCAACCAAGTGCGAACTAGTACTCGACCGAGTACCAGTCACTCGACCGAGCGAACCTTACCACTCGACCGAGTGGACCAAATTCCAGAAACTTTAAAATTTCTGGAAGTAAGACACTCGACCGAGTGGACAGGGCACTCGACCAAGTGCCGATTTTTGGGTTGTTAATTTCACAAAAAAAAATTGAGTTATTACCTAATTTTATTTTACCTCTTTATTCTTTCGTCATTTAAAATTATTTCTAAAATTCCCTTGTGATGTTTGTTGTTCAGATTCAAGTTTTCTCTTTCATGTTATCCTCTTAAATTGGCTAATCTCATCATGTAAGCGATGTTTTCTTCCTCTTATTTTCAAAACTTGATTTTGTTTAAACCTGTGCTAATCCCTTCAAATTTTGCCAATCAATGGCATGTTCTATTTGATTAATGATATTAATCACCTTTTTCGTCATTTATGATGTCAAAGATGAATTTTCATGTTGAAATTTACCCAAATTTTTTTTTATGAACTTGAAAGTATACATTCTTGAGTCGATAATTTTATTTTGCGTTTATTGCTTGGTTAATGGTTTGGCAAGGACCAAAGTTCGGTTGTTATTGCTAATTTTTTCGTACATTTGAAATTTTGTCTTGAAAATTTTGAAACTTTAAGGCTCATTCTTAAGCTTTGATTTGTTGGTGTTTGAGACCTAGTTTAGTTGACTAATGAGGCTCAAGAATCTTCCAACGCTTAAGTTTTGATTTTCTCTGTTGGTAACTGCATATATTATCGTAAAATCCAAAATTTCATATTGAAATGTTGCCCAAAAATCTTTTAAGATTTCATTTTAAAAATGAATGATTTTGATGTGGTTTTATATACTCCGTCTATTTTTGTCTAACTATGTTGTAAAGATTCAAATGTGGCTTAATGATGTGAGGTATGGACCGTATGGTCTTAAAAATTTAAAAATTTCATTTTAAAGTTTTCTTGATTTAATTGAGAAATAAGACTTCAATTTTGTTAATAATGCTATGCATTGCCTTAATTCGAGAACCTCATCTTAAAATTTTGCTAAATATATACCATAGGATATATGATTAAATTTTACATCCTTGCTTCATAGTGTTGCAATTTTGTTGATAATGTGTTGTTTTGTATATGCATGAGTCACTGCTTAGCTTACCTTGTGGATTGTATGATTTTGATGAGTGAAGACGTATAGACTTGTGATTGAGGGTATGCGAGACGGGAGTGAATCGGCGAGCTCATTAGTATAAGGAGCAAAATGCTAATAATGTGCGATGAGTGAGTGTGTCATCTTGGGGGTTATGAATGGGAAACAAGTATTTTATTGGAATTGAGGTAAAAATTGAGTAAGTGATGTGGATTTGAGTCAGGTAGAGAGGTACATGTATAATGTTATGAGTGGTAAGTCATGGAATGAATACTTTTGATTTAAACCTTGAATGTTGGTTAAGTAGTATTGTAAGTATTGTGGGTAAAAGAACATTGAACGGAAATGAGTCGTATGTGAGTGTATGTCTCGTTGCCTAGAGGTATTGATACATTTAAAGGATTTAGGTGAAGGAGTGAAGTGCGGAATTATGTATAATCATCGAGTTTAAGAGTTTGGGGAATGTATTTCGTGAGATAAAGTTGTAGATGTAGCATCACCAAGTGGATTATGGGTAAACGTTTGAGAGCGAAATATGTAATGCATGTGGGTTAAATGGTGTTGTTAAGCTAGTTGGTCATTGATGTTATATAGGGTAACCGTTTAATTTAAGTATGCATGCACGACGAGAGAGAGTAGTTGGTGAGATTTTGGCCTAGCGGTGATAGTATAGATGTTGCTTGTAAAGTTGCCTCCTAATCGTCAAGTAAAGCGTTCGTGGCATACATCGTGAGTTTGTTGTAGTATTTGGTTGAGTTGAAATGTGGTATCATGTTTTGTTTTAGTTGGGTTATAATAATGGCCATAAGGACGTGCATTTGTTTTAATTAGGTTGTTTGATGACGTATTAGTCACCATCGGAGTCTATTAGCATTTACGTGATGAAATAGGAAAGCTTGGAACCGAGTTTGAGAATGAAAATCTCATGCCCAGGTGACACTCAGCCGAGTGTACCATGTACTCGACAGAGTGGTCGCCTAATCGGCCGAGTGGCCTCCTACACCCGACCGAGTGGTCTACTTTAACCCCTGTTTTGTCGATACTCGACCTAATATTGAGTGTATATCCTTATTTTCACACTTTATAATGGTTGGTTTGTGTCGGATGAACATGTTGACCCCATATAGATGAGACCTTATGAATTGTTTGCATTATGTGACTTTTGAGTGAAACTTAAATGAAAGTTGTCAATTGATATGTGTAATTGGACAACAATAATGATGTGATAATTTTGTTTGATGTGTGTTAGTTGACGTGGTTTTGTTTTTTTGTGTAAAAGTAAGATGAAACAAGCAAATTATATGTCACATAGTGGTCATTGCATGATAGTGATTGTGGCCTTTCATATGAGCGGAAGTGTTGATGATGAATGAGAACGGATATGGAAACACATGTGTGATCATATGGTAGATTTGACGCGGTATATGCGTGTCATGATATCCGGAAATGGGAATGTGGAACATGGTTGAGTCACATTATAAAAATTTTGCATTAATTGATTGTTTCCTAGAGTCCACGTATTGGTTTTTTGATGTGCATACATGTTAATGTATGAGGATTGACGTGATATAGATATGTAGTAATAATCGAGTAATACCCCGTGATAAATACGTATTCATATAACCGACATGAGTTAGAAGTTGTCTATAGGATTAGAGTTTCGAACCGTGGGTTAGACCTGGCACTTCACCTTTGGGAGGCTCGTAGGGGTACCCATAGAGAGACTTCTTGGAAAGTTTATAGTAATGGCATAAGACGATACGAGATATGATAATGGATTTGCAATAGGTAAGAGAGTGGGTCGAACCTGAAACATAGTCATTTGTGGAATTTAGTAACGAGCGTATGAGACCGCAGATTGAGGTTTGATAGTCGAACTTGGGGATGAAGTTCCCTTTTAGGAGGGAGTAGATGTAATAACAAGAAGGAAATACAAACAAAACCACACAAGGTTAGTAACTGAAGATTAACGAACAAGACACAATACAACAAAAGCATGAACCTCTAACTCCAGTAACTCACCAATCACCTGACTAGCACGAAGGTATAGTCCTGCCAGATTACTAATCGCAACCAGTAATCCACACCGCCAGTGGGGACCGTAGCCTTACCACCTAAGCCCCGCTCAAAACCATACTACGAAAACCCAAGGACCATTAATGTGAAGATCCCCCTTGTGACGGGAACCACAAGGGGCGGAACAAGGGCGTGAAGCCATTCTCGAAGATGACTCCACTGAGCCACGGACGCACCCCACACATACACAATCATACTATTATATAATTAGAATTACCACACAATACATATAACCACTAATCAATAGTACTGAGTAGGAAAACCTACCTTTAGCGATCCACGGCTAGCATCACATCCCTACGATTGCAAGACAACCACCTAACACACCTAACAACAAAGCCGTACCCTTATTACTAACGACCATAACCACAAACGAAACCTAAGGATGATGATGATGACTTACCTATGCCTGGCATACCGGCGACAAGACCGCAACCCGACTCGAGCCTCCGTCCCCATGGTAAACTCCAAGAGTGAGGGACTCAAAAGGGTGATGAGGGAGGAAGAGTGTCATCGATCTAGGTTTAGGAGAAATGAAAATGAAAAACTGATTTGGCTTTACGACTTCACGATTTATATCTTAACGTTGAACCCACCATACTCGATCGAGTATGGAACCTACTCGATTGAGTGGCTCTACTCGATCGAGTCACAAGACTATTCGATTGAGTGGCCTACGCTAGATCGAGTTCCCAATCCCCCAAGGTTACTAAGACGTAAGGCCGATAGTGTAAATATTCCAAGAGGTCAAACATGTGTCTAACGTTAGTCAACAGACAGTCAATGGGTCCCTAACAGGGCGAGTATTACATTGCATGCCATCGAACGTAATCGATTGATAAGATTAAGGGTTCAAGATCAACTTACAACGTCTAGATGCGAGGTGCTATTAATGTAGTAGTCCGTCTTAAACCGTCTTCCTCTCTCTTCTCACTTCTCTCTTATGAATTAGGGTTTGTAGGTGAGATGAGTAAAGTGTATCAGGTTAGATGGGGTGAAGTATTTATACAAATAGAGTAGGCTAGGTCAATAGGAAATAAATTAGGAAATAAGAATTATATATGTTCATTAGGTCGTCTGATGCGTCAATCCCCTATATCGATCGACATCTAGCTCTCTTTCGATCGACCACCTTCTATAGCAACTCAAAATCACCATTGTCTATCAACCAACCACCACTGTCTATCCACATACCTTACCTTGCCGATAGACGCTCAGTACTATCTCGCTAGACAAGATCACTAGACATAACAGAAGCTCACTAGACAAGGACATTAAACTTATGCATGTTAAACATAGATTGTCATCCATATAAAGTACGGGGTATTACAATCCCCCCCCCCCCCACTTAAATGAAACTTCATCTCGAAGTTCGCACATACCATACAAAACCGTACAACTAACACGATGTCACGATCACGGCTCAAGACTTACACAAACACAATTCACATTTCCTAACTTATGCAAACATATGATTCAAGAAATATACCATTCAAGAACTATGACAAAACATGTTACCACATTATTCAAGAATAATATAATAACGACATTCAAACTCATAGTATCACATCTGCACCGATTATTAATTAAAAATCCTGCAAAATTACAGCAATTTCAGCGACATTAAAAAAATTCAATCAACCATGTTCTTAGTTCATACAATAAACCCCAATTTCATCCTAACCAATCCCTAAACAAAAGAGAAAAATGATTGTACATCAGATGTACTACCTCATACATAATGAGTTTTTGAGTTTTTATGTATTTTTTTCTTGAGTTCTATAAAGCTTATAAATTACATTTTGGTTTCATGACGTCAAAAATCAAAATTTTATGAGCTTATATGTAATTTTTTGAGTTATGATGTAACTTTTTGAGATTAATGTTTAAGTAAATAAACTCAAAATTTTTATAATAAAACTCAAAATTTTTAAATTAAAATTCAAAAACTTTATCTTAGTGCTCAAAAAGTATACCATCTGATGTACTACATCAGATGTATAATCCACTTACACCTAAACAAAATTAACAATCATAAATAAGCAAATATAAGACTAATTCATACTTCCTCCATTCAACTCCACTCGACCACTTTCCATTTTCTACTCTATTCGCGGCTTAACATTCAATTTCAATTTTCTCTCAAAACATAAGGGAAAATATATTCATACGGGATCTTGTTTGATTCGTCTTTACGAGTAAATTAAAAATATCTAACTTTTATAATTTTTGCAAATACGTAGTTAACGATATTTACCGCATAAAACACGCATTGGCAAACGTGAAAAAACAAAGTGGTAGAGTGGAATTGAATGGAGAAAGTATTTGTTATACCTTACCTAACATTATTAACAAAATCGTCACAAAAGCCCTTTGATTGCATAGTTCATACAAATCATAACAACAATCAAAAATCAATGCAATTTTCATGCTTTTAGTGACAAATACTACTCTAGTCTCTAACTAACTATAATTAACATATATAAGTAATAAATTATGATTAACTTACAGAATTAGAGAAGATTTGAGAGCAAAAGTGACAACAAAAGATCAATTAGGGCTGATTTCCTCTTCTTTTCTCCTTTTCTCCTTCTAATTTCAGGGTTTTGTGACGATGGGGATGTGTTGTGTTTCTTCAATCGACAGAAGAGTTAGACAAAAGACACGTTATTTGTCGAATCATCTTTTTTATTTTATTTTTATGAATAATTTATTCTTACGGGTCCAGTTAATACAATACGGGTTGCTATTACTATTTTAATCCGAGTTAATAACTTACTTACGTCTCTTTTATTAATAAGTCAGTTTCATCTAATATACTAAAGTTATCTCATTTATTATCTATAATCGTAACTTAGACCATTAAACTATCCATTCATTTACTGTTTCTTTTATTAATCATTACCAAATTATTCCGGATGTTATATTGACACACATGAAACAAACAGTCAGCCACATGGTTGAGTATAGAGTCTAGAGACAGTCACTACACAAGTAAACCTCAAATGGACGTTTTTTTTTTCAAATCGTTTCTCTTTCTGAGAACTACGATTTGAAAGGCTAATTTGTCGAGTCTGAAACTCGTGACCAAGATAGATGGTCACTAAAAATTTTGTCGGTCAAAAAAACTTAGACATACAAAAACTCCTAGGCACGAGAACCAAATACGGCTAACTTTTTTTTTCAAATCGTAGTTCTCGAAAAGATGAACAAATTGAAAAAAAACCGTCATTTTCTAAGCTCGTAAACCCGTGTTATGGTCCCTTAAAGTTTTTCGGATAAAAAAATTGAGTATTTCGTGCAAAGTGTCAAACCTCAGAGATACCGCGTGAATTTCCGAAGAAATAATATTAACCGTGGGAGTAAAGAACGTAGTAATATTAACAAATGATATTGTAAAAGTAATAATATTAATTGTGGAAGTAGTGAATCTGTCTCGTAATTTGTTGATAAATTTTATATTTTATTATAATTTTACAATATGTCATATAAAAATATAGGGTTAATTGATGAGAATAATCCAAACTTTGCCTCACCTTCTTATATTAATCTAAACTATACTTTAACTCATAATAATCTGAACTATGGCCTCATTTAACTCGCATCACTTTTTGAGATGGGTAACCTATATAGTCGGTCACTCCTTCATTTATCTCATTTTAATATCACTTTTTAGCCTTTCCCCCTCCCTTAATCAGTCATTCCCCCATTTTTAATCTTCCTCTCATTCCTCTTGTTTATCATCAAACATCATCACATCCTAACCCGCCACTTATAATTTTCATAAATCATGAAGAACAAAATCAATAACCCATAAAAGTAGCAAACTTTAGTCTTGTCACCAACAATTAGCATAGTCCCACTTCAAAAATCATCTAATCAAACCAAACCCATGAATAATAATATAGCAAAAAAGCAAATTCGTCATGATTCGTCACTCTAAATTCGAAATGATACAAAGATTAATAATCTTCACGCTTCTATTCCTTCTATTGCCTGAAATTCTAAAACTAGTAGTTCTGGAAAACCTAAACCCAAGATTTGTCGGAGTTTGAAGAAGTAATTGAAGAAATTTGGGGGCTTTGGAATTTTGGATCTGGTTTTGGGGTTGTTTGGATTTTATTAAGTGGGCTGTTGGATTTTATGTTTGTTTTATGGGTATGTTTTTGTTTTGTGATTGATTTGGGGGTTTTTGATTGAAACTTTTTGGGTTTTTATCTTTGTTCCTGAATCGATGAATAGCCAATTAGGATATGGATGGGGGAGTGGTTCTATCGGTGGAAAAGGGATCATTAAGTTACAATATAAAAGAAGGAATATGATCAAAGACATACTAGTAATGAGGGAGGGAGATGAAGATCCATAATACAATTATGAAGTATATAATGTAGCAGAAGAAGAATAACCTAGTTAGAAAAATTGTGATTAATTGATATATAGTATAAGATTCACATGGAACAGGGAAGAAGAATATTGGGGAACCGTGAAAAACAATAATGAAGAGAGAGAAAGCGATTCTCGTTTCTATGGTTTGTCTGATCTTCCAGCAATGGCGAAGATAATGTCTCCTTCTCAATCTTCTACTTCTAAAATTCCTAATCATAATAATAAACCAAAAATTAATACTAGTAAAAATCTAATTACACAAAATCAAACACAAAATAGTAATATACCAAATAATACAAATATAGATACAAATACTCAATTTACTTTACAAATTTTGAAGCCTAATGCAGATTTAACTAAAGATGCTCGTGCTGCTGAAATTGCAAAAATTCGGCAGGAAGTGGCGAGTATGCTTGCGGAAGCAGGGTATGATAGAGACGAGTGTGATACAGTGGTGAATTCGGTTGACAAAGAATGGACAGAGGTACCTCCAAGAAGAAGAGTGATACCAAACTTGCACCGATTGTGGAGGATGAGGTCCTGGAAAACTCTCCTAAAGGTAATTCATTAAAACTCACTATGGATGATGTAAAAGATGAAATTAAGTACTGGAATTTAGCGGTTTATGGTTATGTGATGGGGGCGAACCCTCCTTGGGAAGCAATTGAAGGTTACCTTCGTCGTATTTGGCAGAATTATGAGATCTCTCAGGTCTCGTTTTTGCCTAATGGTCTTTTTGTAGTGATATTTGCTAAAGAGGAACATAAGAGGTTAGTACTGGCATAGGGAATGTTTTTGTTTGATGGGAAGCCAATTATCTTAAGGTCTTGGGATCCTAATGTTAAAATCACTAAGGTTTCAGTCAAAACTGTTCCAATTTGGGTGAAACTAGTAGGTCTCGACCTGAAATTCTGGGGGGTGAAATGCTTAGAGAAGTTGGCGTCCTTGGTTGGTAAGTTTGTTAGAGTGGATGATCTTACTTTAGAGAAAAACTTATTGGGTTATGCTAAAATAATGGTTGAGGTGGAAGTGGATCAATATTTCCCAGATAAGATCAAGTTTGATGATGAAAATGGGCAAGAGGTCATTGTTTTACTTGAGTATGATTGGCTTCCTATCACTTGTCAAAAATGCAAGGGTATTGGTCATAGAACTAATATGTGTAGGGGAAGAACTAGGGTGTTCAGGAAACCTGTAAATGGTCCAACTGCTCAAGCCCCAAAACAAGTGTGGAGGAAAAAGCCTGAAGCAACAGTCACTCTTGATCCAAAAGAATTTCCTACCCTCATCTCTCCACAAGGGGTGGTGAACAAAGAAAATCCTCCTGGTACTGTGGATAGGATTGCAGGACTTGCTACTCCAACAAATGCCAGTACAATGCAAGGGTCTCTATTAGAGCTGATCGTTTGCGGGCTAGGGCCGGACACGGGCCGGGCCACCATGTATAAAAAGTGTCCGGCGGGCCTATTTTTTATGTCCATACCCGTTATAACGAGCTTATTAAAGTTGCCCATACCCGTCCGTTATAAGTTGGCGGGCCTGCCCATGGGCCACCGGGCTTTGAAATAAAAAAGACACTAGCTTCATAATGACATATATTCGTACCAGAACTGAATTACTCTGTATATAGTACTAGAGTGCATCTTTGCGCGAACGCAAATACGTCCTCATACTAACACCAAAAGGCATAACAAATGCCCAAATTAAGTGTACATCGGGTAAACATTCACGTCATTCAGTACGTGGGTTTGGGTAATTTGAGATTTCAAGGTTATTTTTCTTCATTAATTTAATTAGGTATTGGATTATTACATGGACTTAGTTAATTAATTAGTTTGGTTAATGGTTTTAATGAAGTAAAAATTACGGAGTACATTATAAGCTTAGCGGGCCTAGCGGGCTGTCCACGAACATTTTTAGTTAGTCCATACCCGCCCATTAACTTAGCGGGCCGAGTTTTCCTTGTCCATTAACCATTTTTCTAAAAAAATTCATGTGACCAAGCCCGCTTAAATAGCGGGCTGGACGGGCCGAGCTGGACGGGCTGGACGGGCCGAGCTGGACGGGCTGGCCCGGAGATGATCAGCTCTAGTCTCTATTCACTCCAGCAAGAATTCTGACCAGAATGACTAGACATGAATCTAGACTGCCAGGGGGACAGAAAAGTGGTTTTGTCACAAGTACTAATGCTGAACTGACTAAATCTGCAGAAATGGTTGATAAAAGGGGGGAGGGGAGTCATCATCCCTTCATGCTTAAGTTTGGAATGTGGAATATTAGGGGCTTAAACAGTGACACCAAGCAGAGAGATGTGAAGTGGTTTCTGTATCAAACTGAGGTGGTCATGTTTGCGCTCATAGAGACCAGGGTTAAACCTGGTTGTCTGAATAATGTAGTTAATAATGTGTGTAATGGTTGGTTATTTACTACAAATCATAGCTGTCATACTGGTGGTAGAATATGGGTTCTTTGGAAGGAACAATATGTTCAGGTAGATATTGTTGAGATAGATTCTCAATATATTCATCTCAAAGTTAAGGATAAAATTGGTGATCATATTTTTTATGCTACTTTTGTGTATGGGTTTAATAATGTTGGGGAGAGAGTGCCCCTCTGGAATGCTTTAAAAAGTTGGACTATTACTGAGCCTTGGGTAGTACTTGGGGATTTTAATAATGTTCTGTACTCCAATGAGAAAATTGGGAAACCTGTCAAAGATGCAGAAATGATTCCTTTTCAAGACATGCTGGATATCTGTGAGTTACAAGATATGAAGACCACTGGTGCATTCTTCACTTGGACTAATAAACAACCAAGTGAAACTAGAGTCTTCAGTAGGATTGATAGAGTGGTTGTTAATACTGCTTGGGTTGATTTGTGGCCTGATTACTATGCTCATTTTGGCCCTGAAGGGTCATTTGATCACTGCCCTTGTATTATTTCTTATGAAGCTGATGCTGTCCAAGAGGAAACCATTCAAATTTTTTAATATGTGGAGTAAGGTCAGTGATTTTCATGACATTGTTAAGATTGGGTGGCAAGGTTACATTCAGGGATCTCCCATGTTCAGAGTGGTGAGAAAACTTAAGATGTTGAAAGCTGATTTAAAGGGTTTGAATAAGACTTTGTTCTCTGATATTGAAAGGAATGTTGAGATAGCTTATGAACTTCTTTTGGACTGTCAAAAGAATCTGCAAACCAATCCCAGGGATACTATTCTTATGGACATTGAACACCAAACAAAGGAGAGTTACTTACTACTTGCTCAAGCAAAAGATGATTACCTGAGACAGAAAGCTAAATGTCAGTGGGCTAAAGATGGGGACATAAATTCTGCTATGTTCCATAAGGTCATCAAGCTAAGGCAAATTCAGAACAAAGTCTTGCGAGTTGAGGATGCTCAGGGTAGGATATGTACTAAACCTGATGATATAATTCATGCTTTCGTGAGCTATTATGAGAATCTGCTTGGATCAAATGCACCTACAACTGGTTTCTATCCCCATATTGTTGAGAGAGGGCAACAGGTTTCCATTTCTGACTGGGATGCTTTATGCAAATTACCTTGTAATGAAGAGATAAATCAAGTTATTTTCTCAATCCTTGATGAGAAAAGCCCAGGTCCAGATGGTTATACCAGCTGTTTCTTTAAAGCTAGCTGGAACATTATCCATACTGATATCTGTGCATCTATCAGCGATTTCTTCCATTCTGGTCAGATGTTAAAGCAACTGAATAGTACCAATCTGATTTTGCTACCTAAAAATGATAATCTTGTGTCTGTCAAGGAGTTCAGGCCAATAGCGTGTGGCAATACCCTTTATAAGGTAATCTCTAAACTGATGTGCAATAGATTGGCTGATATTCTCCCTAGCATTATTAATCCTTCCCAATCAGCTTTCATAAAAGGAAGAAGTATAATGGGTAATATATTGATAAGTCAAGATTTGGTAAGATTGTATACTGGAGGTCAGTTTCCCCACGTTGTATGATGAAAGTGGATCTTAGAAAGGCCTATGACTCCATTGAATGGACATTTGTGCATCAAATGCTTCTCAGTATGAACTTCCCCTCCCAATTTATTGCCTGTATAATGCAATGCATAACCACAACTTCTTACTCTATTGTGCTCAATGGACAATCACATGGCTTTTTCTTTAGTAAACGTGGACTCAGACAGGGTGACCCCTTATCACCACTCTTGTTTACCTTGTGTATAGAGTATCTAAGTAGGCTGCTGAAGGAGGCTTGTGGTTACCCAGGGTTTAGGTTTCATCCACTTTGCAAGAGCCTACGTTGACCCATCTAATGTTTGCTGACGATCTCTTATTATTCAGTAGAGGTGACATCAGGTCCGTGTTTACTTTCATGGAGGTTTTTTCTTGCTTTTCTGGTGCTTCTGGACTGCAGATTAGCAAAGAAAAGTCTGATATTATCCCCAATGGTCTCACACCTGATAATGAAGCTACTATTTTGAAGCATAATGGGTTTAAGAAAGGTACTTTGCCTTTTAAATATTTAGGGGTGCAGATTTCTCATAAAAGGCTTACTAAACTGGATTGTAATGTCCTTGTGGATAGAATGCTTGCTAGAATTAGGGGTTGGAACAAGAGAAAAATTTCTTATTCTGGCAGACTAGTTCTGGTTAAATCTGTGTTAGCTACCATACACAATTATTGGTCACAAATCTTCATACTTCCTATTGGTGTTATAGATAAAATTCAGGCTCTCTGCAAGAATTTCCTTTGGGAGGGTGGGGAAGGCTATTCTAAAGCTCCTTTGATAGCTTGGTCCACTTTTTGTAAGGGAAAGGAGTATGGTGGTTTGGGACTTATTGATACAAAACTGTGGAATATTGCTGCAATAGGTAAGTTGGTGTGGTGGCTTGTGAAGAAAAAAGATCATTCATGGATACAATGGGTGGATAAGGTTTATATGAAACAAACATCATGGCTGGATTATAAACCAACATATGCTAGCTCTTGGGCGTGGAGGAAGATTTGTGAGGTCAAGGAAATTTTTAAGGTGGCTTATATGTAAGGTAAATGGGTAACTGACACTGAGGAGTATACTATATCTGATGGTTACACTTGGTTAACTCAGCAAGCTATAAATAAGGTCCTCTGGTACTTGAGTGTTTGGAATAAATTCATCATTCCAAAACATTCCTTTATCTTATGGCTCATTAATCATGGGAGATTGCTAACCTTAGACAGATTGGTTAAGATGGGAATTACACAGCAAACCTCCTGATTTCTGTGTGGTATCCAATCTGAAACCCACCACCACCTTTTTCAGGAATGCTGCTACACAAAACTGTGTCTTATTAAACTGCTTGCCTCGTTAAAAATGCAGCTTACTGGACAGGTCACTGCTGAAGCAATACTCAAGATGAAGAAGTTTACTGGTTTTATCAGATTGCTGCTGAGCTCTCTGATTGCGACTTTGCATTGCCAAATCTGGTATACCAGGAATGTGTGCAGGCATGAGGGCTATATTCCACAACCTGGTGCTCTCATTTCAAAAATTCAGAATGATTGCAGATTGAGATTACTGGGTCTGCCTCTTGGTACTCTTAGAAGTGAGGAGATTGAATGGTGTAAACAGAGGGGGTTAATGTAACAGGAAGGTTCTGTGGTTGTTTACTAGTTAATTTGTGATTATTGTTGTAATTGGGTGTTTATTCTATTCCTTATTAGTAAGGGGGATAGTGTAAACAAAAACTTGGTTGTAATGGTGTTTGCAGCCTATGTTTTGGGCTTGGTATTAATATTACTTACAATTCCACCAAAAAAAAAAAAGAATATTGGGGAACTATAACAATAATTACCTGCTACTTGCCTACTTCCGGTCAAAAATAAGAGAAAGTTCAGTAAAAGAAAAACGAGGGAATAATTCAGATTATTATAAGTTAAATTATAGTTTGGATTAATATGGAAAGGTGAGGTATAGTTTGGATTATAAATAATAAATGTATGAATTAGACAAATTTATCGTAATTTTAATTTATTAAAAATAAAATTTAAATAATAAATAGAAATAGACCATACCAACACGAAAATCAAAACTAGTTGGGGAGTTAAGCAAGTACCAAAGAGAGACCACACTAAACACACCACCAGTACTTGTAGACGTTGTGGAGTTAAAAGAGAGAGGACAAATTATTAATAATCCAAAAAAATCCAAGAAATCTCCCAAAAAATAATACACCCACCATCATCACCATTGATTTACTTTACTCACACTTCCACATGCATTTCCACAAATATTCCCTCAAAATAATACTCTTCTTACTACCACCATCCCTTTAACCTCCCATTTTTCCAGGATTCAACCTATTTTGTCCGATGAAATTGGTCCCTAAATCTCACAAAAACAACTGTAACTACATCACATCAAATGTTGAAAACTTGGCCGGAGAAATTGGTCGGAGTTCGAACTCCGGTGACGGAAGGACGGTGGTTGTTGCGGTGAGGTTAGACCAACAAAGTAAACAACTGTTAACATGGGCACTTGTTAAGGTTGCTCAACCTGGAGATCGTGTTCTTGCTCTTCATGTTCTTCATTCTTCTCCTCGTATTTTTCTCCCTCTTTCCTCTAATTTTCAGTTTTTTTTTCATGGATTTTTATATTTATTTTAATGGGTATTTTCATTTTTGTAATTTGAGAAATGGGTTGTTGTTAGAATTGAATTAATCACTCTTTCCTGACTCCTAAGGGGTGACATTAGGTGGACTAGCATGTGAGTTCGGATCCTCTGTCCCATTTACATGCCTCATCTTGCGTCCCACTGCCTCTTAGTAGCCCATACTATTGGAAATTTTTGAACTTATCAAAATTTTCGATATGTTTATTTTTATTTAGCTTATTGCATTAATAGTTTGCCCGTTGTTGACGATAAATCCTGGTTCCGCTACTGGGGGCGGTGTTTGGATATTGCGGAATGTGAATGTGGATTATAATTTTGGTTGGAATTAATTGTTTATAACAAATATTTCAGAGGAACAATCAACATTGGTGGCATTGGTGAAGACATTTGATTCAGTTCTTGCTGTTTATGAAGGTTTCTGCCATTTAAAGCAGGTTTATTTTCCATCTTCTACAGTACTTAAAAAAAGAGCAAATTTGTGCAATAAATGGGATTAAATTAGAGAGTGATATAATATTAATGGGGTTGAAGTAATTGTGGATTTTGTTAATTTGGTAATTTTTTGTTAAATGGGTAAAAAAATTTTACTTTCCCAATTTATTCATTTTTGAAGGTTAATTATTAGCTACTAATTGTACATTTCTCTCTCTTATTTGATTGCAAAGAACATAACAGTTCATGTTTCTAATGATGTGTTTCCCTTTGTCCTGCTTTGTTGGGTTTAATTGGATTGTATTGGATGCTTTATTTTGATACACGTGATTAGTTTTACCCATAATCCAAATCCAAAATGATGTGAAAATGACTTGGGATTTGTTGTTTTGTACCCACTATTAGTAGCATAAAGGAAAGTTAAAGAGTTTAATCACATTATGCTTGTGGAATGTCGGCTTTCGATGTCAAAGTTTTGATTAATAAAAAAATTCAACCAAAAAGATGGTTAAATTGGTAAAGTGTCTGTTTTAGGGAGTGTTTCTGTAACTTTGCAGATGATATTAAGATGCTTTTGGAGTAATACTATTTCCTAAGCTTTGATTTATTCTACTTCAAATTTAATAGGTTGATCTGAAGCTGAAGGTTTGTAGAGGGTCATCTTTGAGGAAGATTTTAGTCAGAGAAGCCAAGGAATTTGAAAGCGCTATAGTAATCCTTGGAGTATGTAAAATTCCGCACAGCATCCGTTCTCCAACATCAGTGGCCAAGTATTGTGCGAAGAAGTTATCAAATAAATTCTCAGTTTATGCAGTTGATAATGGCAAAGTTATTTTTCATAAAGAAGCGGCTACTTCGTGTTCTGGTACGTACTTCTTTGTGCTCAGTAGTTGTGGACCTTGTGGTTGTTTTAGCAATTTATTAACATACTCCCTCTGCTTTTTTTACAAATCATCTTTTTTGTTTTTCATGATATTGGTTTGATTTTAAATTAAAAAAAAAAAAAAAAAAAAAAAAAAAAACTATATCAAGGAAAATTTTAAAACTTACATCGCTAGATTCGTTGTAAAAGAACCATTTCATAAATTGTAATGCCTAGAGTATTTACTCGATATTGAAGATTGAAGAGATTAATGAGAGTAAATTATATAAAAGCGGAGGGATTACAACCACGCAATTTGCAAGAATTTAATTTTGAAGGATTTTGATTTCATATGTTTGTCTTTCTTTCCTATTGTGATTGAGCAGGAAACGTGACAAGCTATCAATTAAATGACAGAGTAGAATTTGACAACATAGAACAAATGGGCGGTGATTGGAATTCTGCCATTGTACCTGTGGAACCTGATATGGACAAGTGTGATAGTTTTGAAAAGCTTGGCGTCATTGCTAGAAAGAGTACCTTGATAAAGAGATACTTGGGTTGCGCACCCATCTCTTTATGGGCGGATTATCCTTGTGACGATTTGGAGGAGGAGGAATCCCATGTCAATGTTGTAGAGGACACATCTTTGGCTTTGGTACCATATCAGAAACCAGAGGCTTCTCCCGGACAGAATTTAACTATGGACCAAGAAGCGCATGGGTTGAGCACTGGATGGCCTTTGCTTCGTCGTGCATTTTTACCAAAGCATCCTGAGGCTGATAGGGTTCCAAGTCGGAAAACATCAATGGTTCGCCGAGTTTTGAAATTTCCCAGGCGACATTCTTCAATGGCTGTTCATCCTGACAGAAAAAGACATAACTCTGTTCAACTCGATAACCAACTGGCTGATCTGAGTACTGCAATTATTCCAGTTGATGATGTGTCGGCCTCTGCCCCTTGTTCACCTTCCCATAGGTTTTTACCAAAGGAATGGGAAGACCTTCTTGAGAAATACTCAACAACCTGTAGATTGTTTACTTACCAGGAACTTCTGTCTGCCACATCTGACTTCATACCTGGTTTGTTCTTGCATTTCATGTCTTCTTAGTTTTGGGACTCATGATGATTAAAAGTTTGTTCCAAATGTTTATAACAGTGTGCTTCTTGTTTTGCAGAAAATGTGGTTGGGAAAGGAGGCAGTAGCCAGGTTTACCGAGGGTGTCTTCCTGACGGGAAGGAGATTGCAGTGAAGATATTGAAGCCTTCAGAAGATGTGTTGCAAGAATTTATTGCAGAGATTGAGATCATTACAACAATCAATCACAAAAACATAATATCTATTTGTGGGTTTTGCCTTGAAGATGAGTATTTAATTCTGGTCTATGATTTCTTACCTAAAGGAAGCTTAGAAGAAAATCTTCATGGTTTGCTAATTGCTATAGAATCCTCTACTTTTGTTTCCATATTGAGTCAACCTTTTTGTATTGCCTGATGTGTATTTTCTTAAATTAGGTGATAAGAGTGATGTGAACCTATTTGGCTGGGAAGAGAGATATAAGGTTGCAGTGGGCGTGGCAGAGGCGCTGGACTGTCTACATAATAGAGATTCCGATTCAGTAATTCATCGAGATGTTAAATCTTCGAATATCTTACTCTCTGATGAATATGAGCCCCAGGTGAACAGAAAAAATACACTGTTTTGTGTTAGTTGTTTGATACTAGATCACAAATTGTATTGAGAAAGTTGCTAACCCGCTTTATATTTTTTGCATTTAAGCTGGCAGATTTTGGACTTGCCACACGGGTTTCAATTGTGTCATCTCACTTCGTCTCCACCGATGTTGCTGGAACCTTTGGGTGAATAACATCATATAAAAACTTCACGGACATTTAATCTTGCAGCTTTATGAAATGATTTAGCACATTTTGCTTGCTGCGTGGCTGTGAAGCACGATTATATCCTTTAGCTTATTACTCCCTCCGTTCCGGTCATTTGTTGTCCTATTCCATTTTAAGGTGTCTCAGTCAATTGTTGTCCTTTTTATTTTAGGATTGCATTTGATGAGCAATTTGATCATTCACACTCAATTTGGTCCACTTGTCATCTTATAATTGACTCTCTCCTCTTTCCTTGGTATTTGTGCCAAAACCCAAGGACAACAATTGACCGGGACGGAGGGAGTAGTTTTTAGGACAATTACTGGTTCCTATATTAAAAGAAACATATTGGCTTAATTCCTTATCTGCTGACTTTTATGTGGTAGGTACCTTGCACCAGAATACTTCATGCACGGGAAAGTGACCGACAAGGTTGACATATATGCATTTGGTGTTGTACTTCTTGAACTTCTTTCAGGAAGAAAGCCTATTGATAGCAGTCAACCAAAGGGAAAAGAAAGTTTAGTTATGTGGGTATGTATCTTATCTTGTCTCACTATCATGAAAATTAACCAATCTAAAACATACTCCACACAGAAACTTGTCTTACATGTGAGATTGACCCATTCACCCTATAATTAAATGGGGAATATATAAGGTTTGGGTTATTCTTACACGTAAGACCGTCTCCTACAAAACTCACTGAAAACCACAACACTACTTTTCCAAAAATGAATCGTGAAGTGCATGCTAATGTATTCATGAATAACCAGGCAAACTTGATACTAAAAGAGGAGAAGCAGTCTCATCTATTAGATCCCAGATTGGACAGCAGTGACCATGATCATGAACGCATCGAAAGAATGGTGCTGGCTGCCACCCTTTGCATAAGACGTGAACCTCAATTGAGGCCTCGGATAGGCAATGTTAGTCGAGTCATACTCACTGTTATTTTTCCATTTAATTTGTCCCCTCTTGTATGCATCTAACATATAACAACATGTGTGTGATTTCCAGGTTTTAAAACTACTCCAAGGCGATATTGAAGTAATAAACTGGGCAAAGCAGCACTTAAACAAGTACCCTGTAGATTTTGATGCATTGGATGTGGAGACATCACCAATTGATATCCAATCCCATCTAAACTTAGCTCTGCTCGGTATAGAAGCAGATGACTCGGCCTCTGTAAGTAGCACCGAGCCCAATATATCATTAGAAGATTATCTGAACGGGAGATGGAGCCGCTCTTCAAGTTTTGATTAGTCTAAATTGAGTGCTAGTGTTGATTTTGTGTAGTATCTTGTAAAGCTGTACATTTGTTGGCGGGTCGCCCTAGCTAATTGATAAGCTAGCTAGACCTTGGATGAGAGGATGCCCAGGTTAGTAGTATTTACACCCCGTCCTGGTCTAGGTACTTGATTCACTGAGTTCAAGAGACACTTGAATGCAAATTTGTGTAGGGAACATGAAACCATGAATCCTTCAATTGTTGTTTGTTCCACTGGGTTGTCTAATTAACAAGGTTTAGCAGCATGTCTTTCTTAATATGGCTTGTGTTCTTTTGCCTGCCGCCTCAGACTCTTAGTTGTAGCTGTTGCTGGCAATTACTTTACGTTTACTATATCGAGGATTCAAGGTCCGTGATTATCCAACATTGGCCATCTAAGTTGCTCAGACTTGGTTATCAAGTATGTGTCCAAACTCCAAATGTTAGTCTCGGTTAATTTATGACAAAATGTTAATGCCTTTGGCATGATTTGGAGCGTCGTGGCTAAGTGAGGGAGGCTAGCAGGAGTGGATGTTGACTCCGAGTAACGAAACAATATGAATTTTTGGTTGTCGAGTCATTCAATGGGTGAAAATGTGGGATGTGTTGGTGATAGTGTCATAATGTGTCAAGTTAATCGAGTCTTTTAGGTGGTGTATTTGCACTAATAAGCCGGTTTTGAGCACTAATCTTTGTATTTCTCGGCCAATCAAAGTTGGGTATCACTTAGGTTAATTGGGCATGTTTGGTTGGCATTTACGTCCCAAGCAAGTTTTGATAATAAGTTGAGGAGGAGAAACTATTTTGCACAAGTCAACTAAAGGAGAAAAACCCAAGTTCCCCTAAAGTGAAGAAAGGAGTACTAGAAATGAAGATTGAGGTCGGGTTTTGGAGGAGAAAGCACCAGAGCAAAGTTCAGTCTGCGCCTCACGGCGCAGCCTGCGCATTTTACAGAGAACACAGGCCTAATTCTTCGCAATTGGGCTTTGTTTAATACTTAACCTAGATTCTAGTGCAGCACTATATATACCCCAAACTTTTGAAGAACATTTTATCTCATGCTTTATCCTAATCTTGTAGTAATAAAAGACTTAATCTTTCCTTGGTTTATGTTAATCTTTCCACAAAATTTGGGTTGCTTGGTGTAATTCATTCACTTTGTCATCTCTAAACTTTGTAAGAACCTCTAAACCTTTCCTTTGTTTTAATTAAAGTATTTCCTTTGTTCTCAATGTTTATGTTAAATTGTTGTGTGTTAGAATTGATCATCCTTACATACAATTGTTGAACTATTGCATATTCTAAGCTTGTTGGTCTAATATTGCTTGAAATTAGTAGAAACACCCTCTTTTGTTGCATGCTTTGGTTAAAGTTTGCACCTTTAGGGAAAGGTTATGCTTGTATGTTCTTGTTATGATGGTTTCATCTAACTAAGAACGTATTCTATCAATTGCTCTGTAATACCACGATTTTTTGAGTCTAGTCTACTCGGCTAAATATGGCTAACTCGGTCGATTAGGGTGTCGTGTGTTTTCTGGTCAGGTTACTGTCCAGGAACACTCGGTCGAGTAGTGAGAAACTCGGCCAAGTACCCTAGTGAGATACTCGGCCGAGTACCCTCGGTACTCGACCGAGTATCCGGTCTGACGAGAATAATTTCCGCGGTTTTGATTAAGGTGATTAGAGATTACAAATTATGTTTTAACAGTTTACAATCACTTTTACAAAATCAAACGACGTTCATCATCTCTCTAATCACCCTAATCACTCTCAAAGCTAATTGATCGATCGCGAGTCTACACTTCCGTCTTTTGTCCCAATTTCGTTGGTAAGACTCTAGTGCTTCGTAATCAGTTAAAATATCGTCTTTTAGGGTTTTGTCCTAATTGTTAATTTGGGGAAAAGGGGGTAATTTGGTATGTTTGTGACATATGGTGTGATTGTGATTATTGCTAGGTGAAGGATTCGTAGAGGAACAGTTCTAGCTTCCGCTGATTACTTGTGATTTCAGATTCATAATAAGGTAGGGTTTTCCCTACTCAGTTGCCTGTTTAATTGATTTAAGATGATAATGATCGATGTATTGGCATGATTAGTATTATTATTATTGTGATTATGATTTTGGATGATTTGGCTTGGTTGTTTGATGTGTTTGTGGTTCACGAGGTGCGTCCTCGGCTGAGTGGAGTCATCATCGAGAATTGCTTCACGCCCTTGATTTGCCCCTTATGGTTCCCGTCACAAGGGAGATGTGCACATTAATGAACTTAGATTTTCGCTCGTAGCGATGAGCGGGGCTTAGGTGGGAACGACTGCGGTCCCTCACTGGCGGTGAGGATTACCTGTTGCGATGGGTAATCTGGCAGGACTACACACTTGAGTGTTTAGTCAGTTATTGATTGATAATGGAGTTGGAGATTGGTATTGGCATTGAATTGATTGTATCGTAGTGTTGTGAATTCTTATCTTGATTATACAGTTGACTGACCCCGTTAATGTTTTCAAAACTATGGCGATCCATTGGGGATGGTGAGTAGTTGATTGAGCAGGTACGGTTGTGGATAGCTTGCGGGTTTGGATAGGGGTCGAGTCATCACCGATCGTTTAGCTAGCTCCCGCTGACAGTTTATACATCAGTACTTTTGATAGTTTTGGTTGTAAACAGTTTTGGTTAACTTCAGTTGTATCTTGTTTAAACAGTTTTATCTTTTAATAAACGTTCTTGGATGATCTATTTGATATACTTTACCTCGGGCAACCAAGATGGTAGCACCTTGATATGCTAGGGTGGTCTTGGTAAGGCACTTTGGTGTATGGAGGTGTTACAAAGTGGTATCAGAGCACGATTTTGGAACCTAAAACCAATGAACAAAATGAACATAAGGAGTCTAATTAAAATGAACCCGGGTAGGAGTTGTTTGGAGCTACCGCAAAGGTTTGGGAGACATCCTAAAACCGCAAATTGCCCTTACAATTTCGAGCCGGTCACTACGAGGATGTCTTGGGATTCGTTATGTGCAATGCGTTGTTGTTGCGTGATAGAGTGAATGTGATTGTTGGCTTGAAAAGTTTATTTGATATGGAAAGGATGAAGGATATGATGTGATATGGCATAAAGGTGAACATGACTTATAGCATGCATGTATATTGTATGTTGTGTTTGATTTACATGTTGGTATGATAAGAGCTCATCTAGTATACTGGTTTTAGAGGTATTGAATTGTTATTGTCTGCGTTGTCATTGTTTAAGTTGTTTGGATGAGAAAGATTGATTTGTAAGTCCGATTTTGGGAAGACTGACTTCATATGTTCGTAAGTTGAGTTTTAGGAATGATATTGATGTGATTCCAATTAGAGGTGATAACGTGTCCTCTTACGATTCTAACGATAGGTTACACGCCCAAAACGACCAAGAAACGAGTGAGATACGACTGTTTTACGAAAACTGGACGTTGCGAGAACTGTGCAGGAACTCGGTCGAGTAGGTCCAACTCGGCCGAGTAACTTGCGAATTCGGCCGAGTAACCCGTATTCGACCAAGTAATCTTTCTGTGATAATTTGGGTCAGCTTCTGGAGTCGAGAACTCGGCCGAGTTGTATAGTTACTCAATCGTCTACCGAGTACGTCATGTACTCAACCGAGTACCTCTTTGGGCGGTTGTTTTGAGTCGGCGGCTATGTTCTTATATTTGTTTTGAGTCGTAGGTTATGTGCACAATGTCTTGGGTCTTAAAGCATTATTTTACATATGTGACGGTCTTGATACGTAAGTTACCAGATACTATGATGTGGAGAATATTAGCTTATGAAGGATATGTGTTTGGTAGGGAGGACATGAGTACACGTGATTGTGATGGATAGTGGAAAGAATAAGTGAAGTTGACGGGTTATTGAGATAAGGAGCACATTCTGTGAGCTATGGTGAGTGAATTAGTTGTTGGCTTAAGTGGTGTAGTGATGACCGTATATGGTCGAGTGATGATGAAAGTGGTAATGTAAATTCGAGGAATGTGAGAAAGAAAAGTTGAAATAGGGGATGTGAAAATTATAGTAATTTGGGATATATAGTGATTTATGGAGAGAGATGATTATGACGATGTTGGGTGAGGAGATGTGTAATGGAAGGTTGTGATAAAAAAAAATGGAAAAGATTGGTGTCTGGTTGTTATACCCCCTTCTTACCCGGCCAAAGTAATTAGGAAATGTTATCGTCTCGGTTTCCCGAGGTAGTGAAATCGGAATTACAATTAAGAAACTTCATTAAATAAATAACAAGTTTAGTTATTACAAACATAAACTAATGAGTAAATGAAATACAACTCGTCTATGGCTTTGTCATCCACCTAGTGACTAGCTACTCGACTCCAAAGTCAGTAGCGCGGCCCGAATCCCGATCACGTCAACAAGCAAACCCGTACTCAACCTGCTCCCCATATGATCGGAAATATCATATGGATCGACACAGGTCACCTTGAAAATAGGTGACAATTACACAGACGGACAACACGTCAGTTTCAATAAATAAAGCGTGACATGACACGAGTGTGTGAATATGCGATATGACTATGATATGAATGACATGCTATCAAACAACCACCACCACGGTACCGGGACACGCCCAGACATACCGACAACCACACTGGTACCGGGACACGCCCAGACATACCAACAACCACAAACAGGTACCGGGACACGCCCAGAAGTACCGGGTCCAGAAGCCAATTGGATCCTCTGTTAGACGCCGTGTCTCAACCACACGAGTCCCTCCGTAACTCAAGCCATTAATGTGCACATCTCTCTTGGAGTGGGAAGCTCCAAGAGGCGACTCGAGCGTAAGACGGTCTCCCAACCGTCTTACGTCTCCATAACAACAAGTAATCCACTAAGTCCTCCGAAATATAAGACACTTGTGGACATGGGCCACCTGCGACGCCCAGCCGATCTGTGGACGCAGCAGCAGTGTGAAAGCCACGCTCGGTGGCGTAAAAATGCTTTCGACCGGATCGTTTTAGATCGGTCGGTTTCGTCTCGGCAAGTGTCTCGAAACGATGCAAGAGATGTTCGGAGTCGCCACCAAGCATTTGTGGGATGCGTGGAACGCGTTCGAATCCACTTTATACCTAGGTCAACCAAGGCAAAAGCGGTGTTTGACATAGGTACTAATGATAAGAAGTCGTCTCTCTTTAGCATCTTATCTCTAGAATGACTCTCGTTCGCCGTGGATAAGGTCGTCCACTATCCAAAGTTTCTGAGTAAGAGGTGAAGGTACGTATTGGGAAGCCCTTTAATCGGACACTCAATCCCGCCCGCGGTAGCGGCTTCTACTGATCGATCTTGGTTGGTTAAATGCAAAAGTTGATAAAACGGGTAAATGCATGAATGCGCATCCACAAGTTTAAACCTAACATGTGAGCTTTCTATGTCGGTTGTTTATCCAAATATCAAGTAATTGATGTCAAGTTGGATTTAAAGTTGATTTGCATCCAAGACAAAAATTAAACATCCATTTACCGAGTTAGGTTCATGGTGCATAACGTGATCCATTTGTCTTAGAAAGGCGTTTTGCAAATACAAAGTAAAAGGGCAGGTTTGTCATCTGATCCGTCCTGTATTCGGGTTAACCGATGTTGGGATTGTCCTAGACAAGTGCTGGAAAGGAAACAGGACCTGCATCAGGCAGCCTATTGAGGCGCGAGCTATCAGACGATGCAAAGGGACCTGACCTGGTTTGAAAACTGGAAAACAGTTGGCCTGTTTAGGCGCGAGGCAGTTGACTATCCAAAGGGACGTCTTCTGACTGTTGAAAACGTTTGTAAAACGGTTTGTAAAAGGGTATTTGAACCCGTATTTGTTTGAAAATATCGTATAGACCGCTTTTGTATTAATGTGAGGAACGAGAGTTGAATAATCACCATTGTATTGACGATATTCGATGTCCAGTTTGGTTTTGCAAGCTTGACATGAATAGTTTTGAAAAATGATTGTGAACTAATTGTATTAAGTTCATTTGTCTGTAATTAGTCAATGTTTATCATCGTACTCGGGTTTAAACCGTCATGGTATAAGGAACCAAGGGTGAAAATGTTTTATGGTTAAAAAGTTTATCATAAAATTGATTTGAAACGGTAAAAACCGGTTGTAAAATGAAATGAAAAATGAAAAGAATGAAATCAAACACGTTTGTTTTCTTACCTAATAAAAAAAAAAGGTTTGAGTTCTGACCTGGACACTCCATTGAGGTGCGAGGTACCTAGTGGTGACTAGGGCCTTTTGTTTCTGGTCAAAACTCGGCTTTGGCTCATTCGATCCGTATTTTGGACCATGTTATGTATGTTTTAACATGTTAAGGTCATAAAAACAGATAAAAAGACATGAAAGAAGAGGATTATTACACCCTCATACTTACATTCTAGGTTTGAGACGAGAAATCCACGAAAGTGTAACAACTTGTTAGGTCGGAAAACTCGGTTGAAAACCGTTTTAGCAATGTAAAGAGTGTTTGTTTATTTTAGTGATTGTTTAGTTGATCGAAGTGGTCGGACAAGTGATTTAATGCATGATGACGGTACCAAACAATGTGTAAGGCTTGTATTTTCGATCGGTAGGTCGAAAATACGTGTCGGTTTGTGACTTAAGAAGTCGAGTCTAGAATTTTATGGGAGAAATGAGGGGGCGGACACAGGCGTTCCTTTAAATGGTGGCATTAGAGGGGTATTTATAGAAGATTGAGTGGTTGTGTGCGTTTTGAGCGAAGTGTCCGCATGGGCTACTCGAAGAAGCGCGAGCCATTTCGCGGGTCTTCGAGCTATCTTGTCACTATCACGCAATTGAAATCATGATTTGTTCTATATTAGGTTTTGGATGGCATGATTGTAGTACTTGATCATTCAAGTATACCGGGTATACTTAACAAGGAAGTTTTCTGATGTTTGTTTTTTGTGTTTGATTCGGTTTGACTCGTTGTTGGAGTCGGGATTTGAATTTTTGAGTCGGTTTTTGGCCCGTGTCGGTTTTGACTCTAGTTAGAGTCATTGCGACCCCGTCGTCGTGCATAAAACACTCCAGATACTTTTGAAAAGTTTTGAAAATGTTTTGTTTTTGAAATCGTTTTGAGTTTTCCGACGTATAGTTATACAAAACTGTCGATTAAACGCTGCGATTCCTAAGCATGTTGTAGTCCGATAATCATCGGGTGTTTGTTGGGGATTCGACAGATACTGGATATCTACAACAGTACAATAAATGCAAGATACCATATAACATGCCAGTTACCGACCCATTCAATGCAATTAACCAATATCATGTTATAATGCAATGACCATTAAAATACGACTCAGTTAACCATTCAAACATATATTAAAACTGAGTAGGATTAACCTACCTTTTAGCAAATCCTGCTAAACAATAAAGCAACCGGATACAAATATGCTCCTCCATAAAGTCGGCACCTAATTACGATAATTAAATATAATTACTAACTAAACTAAACTAATTAAAATACGAATTCAATTAATTAAAACCCGTCTTAATTACGCTACCCAAAAACCCGCTCAAAACAACCCATAGAAACTCCACCTCCACGGCCAGCCACCCCTTTAAATCACCACCTTCTGCTGCAGCCATAGTGGCCATCACCACCAGCCACGGTGGGCCACGACCAGCAGCAGAACTACAAATACGAACACCATACAACAACAACAACAACAACAACACACGAACAACAACACCACCACACAAACGCACCCACCGTGGCCACCACCAGCCACGGACGACCACGCCATCACCCCCACCGTGTCCCTTAGCCTTAGTCGACACTAGCCACTATCGACAACCACCAGCAACACCAACGACACTAGCAACAACGAAGAACAACAATAACAACAACAAACATGCCGTACAACCACCCTTTGGCCCTCGATCCCGCCACCTACAACCACCCAAACCACCACCCAAGACCACCACTAGCTTCTCCTCACTACCCTCAACACAACCACCCCAAAACCAACCCAAGTCAGTCATGGTAAGAGGGTTAAAAATCCGTCTTAAGACGGTCACACAACAACTACAACACCCTTATAAAACTCGGTCAAACCCGTATTGGGTAGTCAACGGTGGGTCAACGGCGGTCTTGGGTGGTCAAGGTCGAAGTGGGTCAAATAAAATAATATGTGAGCTAGTGAGACAGTCTTACCTTACGAACTCGGGGCGGAGGGACGAGATCTCATAATCTCCTCTTTCTCTCTTCTCCCTTATTTTTTATGTGGATTTTATGAGATTTTGTGAGTGGATAAGGGTGGGTGGATAAGGTAGGGTGGAGTATATAAGTTGGGTGTAAGTTTCTGGCAACCGTCACAATTACTACCGTCTCGAGTTAATTATTATTATTATTATTATTATTATTATTATTATTATTATTATTATTATTATTATTATTATTATTATTATTATTATTATTATTAGTATTATTATTACAACTATTACTATTACTATTATTATTATTATTATTATTATTATTATTATTATTATTATTATTATTATTATTATTATTATTATTATTATTATTATTATTATTATTATTATTATTATTATTATTATTATTATTATTATTATTATTATTATTATTATTATTATTATTTATTAAAAAAAAAAGGATGCGCGCAGCTGTCATAGATAGAAAAATAAAAGTTTACATGAAATTGGTAGGGAGCCGAGAGACAATCTTGGCCCCACCCCCTTAGCAACAGCAAAGCTAAGTCTAGTCAAAATATAAGCGGCCAGCCGAGCCCCCGCATCCTAAGATACCGAGAATTTCTGGATCCGCTTGAACAAGGCAACAGCATCCGAACCCAGCTCTCCAAGCGAAGAGAAAGAGAAGGGAAGGAAACCATAACCAGCTGCCGCGCATAAATCCCCATACTTAGCACACTTACGCTGAGCAGCATCAGCGACAACCCGCCTGCGCACAAAATCGGTCATCCCCATATTATTATTATTATTATTATTATTATTATTATTATTATTATTATTATTATTATTATTATTATTATTATTATTAGTATTATTATAATTATTATTATTATTATTATTGTTATTATTGTTATTATTATTATTATTATTATTATTATTATTATTATTATTATTATTATTATTATTATTATTATTATTATTATTATTATTATTATTATTATTATTATTATTATTATTATTATTATTATTATTATTATTATTATTATTATTATTATTATTTTTATTTTTTTTTTGCTGGAAAATTAGGATCAATATATTAAACATAGGAAATATTTCAAGTACAAGATCCTAGATACCTACAAGGGAGCCAGTGAGGCCACCTAAGACAACATTAACAACCAAAGTAAAAGAATCTACTACAACACTCTTTAGCCATGAGAGAATCTAAGAGAGACCAAAAACTGGATTTTGCGAATGAGAGTTAGTGGAGCAGCCTTAGCACCTGTGAATATGCGCTTATTTCGTTCCCTCCAGAGAAGATATATAGCACACATTAAGGCACACCTACGTTGTTTCTTCAGCAGACTGCCCACGGTTATGGGCTTTAAACCAGTGGAAAATATGAGGAAGAGAGACACAGGGAGTGGCCCTGAGCCAAAGAGCAACAGTATGCCAAACAGTAGAAGAGAAAGAGCATTCAAAGAAGAGATGAGGATGTGATTCCAGGGAGCTTTCACAGAGGACACATCTATTGACCATGAACAACCCTCTACTGCACAAGTTGTCCACAGTTGGTAGTCTCCGCTGTGTAGCCAAATTCCCAATGAAGCTGTGCTTAAGGTAGCAAAAAGAGTCCCAAATGACCCTACTCTGAGGGAAGTGCATCCCCTTGGCCCTAATCATCTCATAGAAACTGTTTTTGTAGGCAGGAGACAAGAGGAAATGGTGAGCATTGACAGGGCTGCCAAGGAGTTGAACCAGGAGATCTCTACACTTAATGATGCTACCCCAAAACCAGGAGTAAGCAGCCGTGAGATGGAAACTCCATATGTCCACATCCTTGAGAATGTATGCCTTCACCCACTTCACCCAAATAGTGTCAGTGTGTGTGATAATCTTATGAATCAAGATATCATTCTTTTAAAATATTTTATTATAGAATTCGTGATCGAATCAAGATATCATTCTTTTAAAATATTTTATTTGTACAATCAATCATCTAACGAAGTCTGACCACGTTTCTTTTTCTTTTAGACTTCCATTGGTTACAAAAAAAAAATAATATATGAAAAACTGACTACAAGGGGTTAAGTTCTAAAATACTTTTCTTTTTTTTGTCATTTTTTTTAGTTTTTGCTCTTTTTTTGATAGAACTTAAATTCTAGTCTAAATTGAATTTTTTTATTATTACATTACACGGGGTCTAAAAAGAAACATGAGATACTTGTTTGATATTTGGTTATTGGATCCGTCGGGACTGACGGGGCTCGAACCCGCAGCTTCCGCCTTGACAGGGCGGTGCTCTAACCAATTGAACTACAATCCCAAGGAACTAAGGTATACAATATCTTTTTTTATGATTTGATTGAAATCATTTAGAGTTCGAATTTTTGTCTTATAATATAGAAGGGAGTTATTAGTGATATAAGGATCTCTGTATGAATATGTACTTGAGTGAGAACAACACGAATTACTAGTTAATTTTCTTTAGTTTAAATTATCCCATAGGATGAATCTAGATAATGATCTAGATCATTATTTAAATTTCCCTTAACAAATAAAAAACAGAAAAATCGACTCTTTTATTCCGCATGTCGTCCGTTTCGGGAGGACAAATATCTTCATCTAAATAATGGATGAGAGAGCTTTTGGGCCGAGCTGGATTTGAACCAGCGTAGACATATTGCCAATGAATTTACAGTCCGTCCCCATTAACCGCTCGGGCATCGACCCAGGAAGAATCTATTCAATTATAGGTTTATTGATTAGGCTTATTGATAATGCACGAGCAACTTCCTTTCGTAGTACCATACCCTTAGGGGAAGTCGAATCCCCGCTGCCTCCTTGAAAGAGAGATGTCTTGAACCGCTAGACGATGGGGGCATACGTACCCAACTGCCATCATACTATGTTCATAGTATGAACAGTTTTTTGAAATTGTCAATATAATCGAATCTAATATATATTATTATTAAATTTTAAATAACAATAATTAGATTCAAGGGGTCTTTCCATCTTACATGATTACATCCAATTTTTTTTCATTTCATTTTTTTAATAATTCATTCAAACCATTCGATATTAAATCTATAAACTATAAAAAAATTCGTTCTAATTTTTTTTTTCTTAATATAAAAGATAAAATTTATTAAATTAGCGGAGGAAATCTAAATACTAAATAATAGATAATTCAAGGATCCGTTCAGGACGTGCTTTAGCTACTCAAAAAAAGGAGGTTTAAGGTAAACAAACCCCATATATCGCATTTAGAAAGGAGCAGCTAGCTGCCTACTTATGTATATGTAAGTTGTATAATATAGAATATAATAACTTCATTAAATATATTTTATATGTATATTATATTTCTTATTTCTATTATAGAATAGATATAAGTGGTGACTCAGCCAAGAATTAACTATATATAATATTTAATATATATATTTTAAATATATAAAAGGGCCCTTTTAACTCAGTGGTAGAGTAACGCCATGGTAAGGCGTAAGTCATCGGTTCAAATCCGATAAGGGGCTTTTTTGAGGTGTTTCATAAAAAAACACCATCATATTTGCACGCGGAATAGAGTTTTTGTTGATATCTAATATATAATTATATTATAAAGTTGAACTAATCTTCATTATAATGACTAAATAATAATAATCGTATAAGCGGTCTGTTGAATCATTAAATATTTAGATTTTATATTATTTTTTTATTTCAATAAAATTGTTTAGAATAACAAAATTATAAATCAACAAATGAAAAATAAGTGGACCGACCTATTGAATCATGACTCTACCCACTATTCGATATTAAAATGTGATTGAGATTAAAATGAAACAATTGACCTTTTTTTCTTTAAACTCTGCATGAATTTGTCGATATTTCCTACTAATTCTTTGTGTTCCTAGTTATTCCGATTCCGCATTAAAAAATTGGCTATTATCTTCCTCATAAAGAGGATAAAACTTTTATTAAATTACAAATCACAAAGATAAAAAAAGCCATTTTCAATATCTATTTTTTCTTTGATTCCCAAATGGAAGTAAGTTCGACCTTATCTATTGAAATTTTATTCGATATAGCGCGACTTCATGTACAAACAATTTCAATATCCATGCACCCCCATATTTTTGTTCCAACAATTTAATGGAGAATGCATCCGGGAAGGAAACTTTTATTTCAAGTTTCCTTTTTTTATTGAATGAATATTGAATATTATATTAAATTTAATTTTAATTAAGTAAAAATAGGAATTCTCTCTTTTTCTGACAGAATAAAATGTAAATAAAAAAATAGTCGAAGTACCTTTCTTACCTTAACCCGCGAAAATGAAAAGATATACTTTTAAATTTTCCGACAGTGAGGAGTAGATCATTTGTTCCTTCAACAGTTCTTTTTTCACAAAAGTAATAGTTAATCGTTGAGTCTAATAAGTTAAAATTAATAAATATAAATAATTTAATTTAACCTAAGTTCATTTATGAACCTCTAAAGGATTTATTTTTCGAAACCCTATCGCTAAACTAAGGTCCGTGGACGAGAAATCAAAAAATACAAAAAAGAAATAAAAAAATTCTCGAACTCCATAAAATGCTAATGCTATAAGGTGCTCGGAAATAATAATAATAATAATAATAATAATAATAATAATAATAATAATAATAATAATAATAATAATAATAATAATAATAATAATTATTATTATTATTATTATTATTATTATTATTATTATTATTATTATTATTATTATAACAACTATTACTATTACTACTACTATTATTATTATTATTATTTCTATTATTATTATTATTATTATTATTATTATTTTTTTTTTTTAATTAAAAAAAAAAGATGCACGCAGCTGTCATAGATAGAAAAATAAAAGTTTACATGAAATTGGTGGGGAGCCGAAAGACAATCTTGGCCCCACCCCCTTTAGCAACAGTAAAGCTAAGTCTAGTCAAGATATAAGCGGCCAGCCGAGCCCCCGCATCCTAAGATACCGAGAATTTCTGGATCCGCTTGAACAAGGCAACAACATCCGAACCCAGCTCTCCAAGCGAAGAGAAAGAGAAGGGAAGGAAACCATAACCAGCTGCCGCGCATAAATCCCCATACTTAGCACACTTATGCTGAGCAGCATCAGCGACAACCCGCCTGGGCACAAAATCGGTCATCCCCATATTATTATTATTATTATTATTATTATTATTATTATTATTATTATTATTATTATTATTATTATTATTATTATTATTATTATTATTATTATTATTGTTATTGTTATTGTTATCATTATTGTTATTGTTATCATTATTACTACTACTACTACTACTACTACTACTACTACTACTACTACTACTACTACTACTACTACTACTACTACTACTACTACTACTATCATTATCATTATCATTATTATTATTATCATTATTAATATCATTATTATCATTATCATCATTATTATTATTATTATTTTTGCAAGAAAGTAGCTTACTTTTATTCATCCAAAACGGGAACAAAAGTAACAATCTTACAAAGCTAACCAATAAGTTACTCAAGCATGAAAAAGCTCTAACATATCCGCATCATCACCTATACAACCATTGAAAACACGAACAGCAACACTATATTGGATTTTCCGGACTAGACTATCCTCAGTGAGTGCATATCCCAAGAAAATTCGCCTATTCCGTTATTCCCAGAGAAAGCCAACAGTAGACATAATACTACAAATCCTCCATTTGTGCTTACTGATTCCCTTAGACGCAAGATAATGAAGTCGTTTAAGTTCATATAGCACACCTCGAGGTCGACGAGTTAGACCAAGCCATGAAAAGATAGTACCAATAATACAAGTTGAAAACGAGCATTGGAAGAAAAGGTGAGCATGGGTCTCTTTCGCAGCATAACAAAGTGTGCAACGATTAGGAAGAGGCAGCCCCCTTAGCTGGAGATTATCCACCGTGGGTAGTTTCTTTTGAACAGCTAACATAGTGGTAAGGCTATGCTTTGGCAGACAAATACTCGTCCATATGGTCTTGTAGTACGGGAAGGGACGAAACTTAGGCCTAAAATAATCATAGGCCCTCTGCATAACAAAACAACCACGGAGCTCCCAGGACTTAAGAAGGGAGGCAACATTCTCTGCATTTCCAACAGTGGCCAGTATCTCATCACAAATTTTTAATACACTCCTCCAACTCTCAGCACATGTAGTGGGGCAGTTAACAGTCCAGATGTTACCTGATGAGAGTAGGTAAGCCTGAATCCATCTGCCCACCACCGTGCAATTATCAGTCTAGATCCTCCATTGTAGTTTTGATATGAGTGCTTTATTCCAGGATAAGACTTCCTTGATGTATAGCCCTCCTTCAAGCTTAGGCGCAGCACAGCTAGACCAGCTCTTAAATGTTAACCGTCTGTGCCCCTCTTCAATTTGCCAAAAGAAATCTTTGGAAAATTTCTGAATTTTCTTGATAACCCCTTTGGGCATGAGTAAAATGGCAGAACCAAAATTCTCAACACCAAAGACCACGGAATTGAGGAGCACAGTTCTACCAGCATAGGTTAATGAATGAGCCGCCTAATGTTTAACATATCTCCTAATTTTCTCCAAAAGTTGCTTAAACATGTCAGCTCGTAAGTTACTAGAATGTAAAGGAAGCCCAAGATAACGAAAGGGTAAGGTGCCTTCACAAAACCCAGTGCTGGATAGGATGTCAGCTCTCACAGAGGCATTCACACCTCCAAAGTAGATGTTGGATTTGGCTGGGTTAGCAGTAAGTCCAGAGGTAGTAGCAAATTTGTCCAAGCATTTAAGAACCGTGAGGACAGAAGGAGTATCACCCCGAGTGAATAACATCAAGTCATCCGCAAATATAAGGTGGTTAAGATTAATACGTTTGCATTTGGGATGAAAAGAGAAAGTAGGATCAGTTGTGCTAAGCCTGAGTAGCCGGGAGAGAACTTCCATACTTAAGACGAAAAGATAAGGTGAAAGAGGATCACCTTGCCTAATGCCAGGTTTGCCTTGAAAAAAACCAGTACAAGCGCCATTTAGTTTGAGGGTATACCAAGGAGTGGAGACACATAGCATAATCCACTCAATGAATTCCTCAGGGAAATTGAAGCCATAGAGCATTTGCTTGATGAAATTCCAATCTAATGAGTCGAAAGCTTTCCGAATATCAATTTTCAACAGACAGCGAGGGGTAATATATTTCCTGCCATAGCCATTAATAAGCATTTGACAGAGCATGATATTATCAAATATATTCCTGCCCTGGACAAAAGCTGATTGTTCATTATCAACAAGATGAGGAAGGGTAGCTTTGAGCCTAGCAGCCAATATTTTACTGATGGTCTTGTAAATTACCGTGCAACAGGCAATAGGTCGAAAGTCCAGTACAAAAGTAGCTATTTGTTTCTTAGGTATCAAGGTAATTGCAGTTATGTTCACTTGTTTCAGCATTTTCTTTTTCAGGAAGAAATCTTGGACAACATTGCAAAATTTATCACCAATAATCCCCCAAGCAGCTTTATAAAACCCAGAAGAGTAGCCATCATAACCAAGACTTTTATTTGAATCAATGCTGAAGAGAGCTTTGCGGATTTCTTCCCTGGAGATAGGTTTAGTTAACCCCTGGACTTCAGAACTAGGAAGACAAGGCCCACTAGCTAAGATATCAGGATCAAGATCAGTTCTGTCGCGAGGAGTTCCAAGGAGTTGTGTATAATAGGAAGTAAAAGCAACACCTACTCCTGTATCAGTATCATGAACAACCCCCTGAGCATCAGTGATTTGACTAATATAATTGCAGTGGTGCCTCTCAGCAATTCTATCATAGAAGTACTTAGTACTGCAGTCATCCAGACGAATATGAGTGATTTTGGCTCTCTGATTCAATGCACTTAGTTCAGCCTGTTTGAGCTTTTTAAACTGAGCAAGAAGGACTTGTTCCTCATTCAATAAGTCAGTGTCCAAAGGAGACATCATAATGGCTTCCTGACAATTCTGCAGCTTGATCCTGCATTCACTAACCCGACTAATCAGATTAGCAAAGTGTAGAGAGTGCAGGTGCTTCAGATCCCCTTTCAATTTTTTGAGTTTTTCCACTAAACAATACATATGAGTGCCATAGATGTTACCAGTGGACCAAGACTTAGAGACAGTATCAAGGAAAGATGGATGAGAAATCCAACAGTTAAGAAATTGAAACCCAGTCCTGGGGGGACAGACTTGAGATCAAGCTTAACCTCTACGGGTGAGTGGTCAGAGACCCCAGGAGGAAGATATTCAGCACTAGAAGTAGAATAAGTCTGGAGCCAGTCCACATTAACCAGAGCCCTGTCCAATCTAGCCCAGGTCCTAGTAGTCCCCTCATGCTTGTTAGTCCAGCTAAAATCAGATCCCAGACTTCTAATATCAGTGAGAGAGTTGGAGAGGATACATTCATTAAAATCTATGATATCTTGAAGGCTAGGTGGGTTAGGACCTAGTCTTTCATCAGGAGACCTAACAACATTAAAATCACCCATAATTATCCAAGGCTTAGTAGCAGAAGAAGATATGAGATTCAAGCCATCCCATAAACTTTTCCTAGCTGTCCCAAAGTTAAAGCCATAGACCATAGTAATTAGCATATGGCTATTAGTAGAAAGGTGAACAGCTTCAAGATGAATATACTGACTGTGCTTGATCAAAATCTGAACAGAAACGAGCCTAGGATTCCAAAGTACCCAAATACGACCATTATGATGATGTTCATAATTGCACTCAACTTGCCAAGAATGAAAGTTATTCCTAATAATAGTAGGGGCTTTATTAGGATTTATTCGAGTCTCTAAAAGTCCAACAATATCCACTTGCCATTGTTTTATTTGAGCCTTTATTTCATGCATCTTAAATGGCTCATTTGCACCTCTTATGTTCCATGAAGTAATTTTCATTGTTTATCAGGAGGTTCAGATTCTGCCACTGTCTCAATAGTCACCATTTGAGTATTACTAACACCTTCCTCAGCTAGTGTCTGAACAGGTTCATCAGTAGCCAGTTGAGAGTACCTGTTGACAATAGCAGTTTTTGCACCCCTAGATTTAGCCTTGGACCCAAACCCTTTTAGACCTATTCCATCAGTTCCTGTTGGAGGAGGAGTGGTCTTGCTAGGACTTGCCACAGTTAAGGAAGCAGCAACTGTTGAGCTTGCCTGAAATTATTTCTCAGTAAGCTCAGAGGTCTCAGTGCTAGCAACATCCTCCACTGTATTCACAGGAATACTAGAAACATCCACAGCAGGCTGCCCCAGTTTAGCACTAGGCTGAGAGCCTGTGGCTTCCTTCTTTTTGTAAACTTCCTTAGGTTGAGCTTTTTTGTTCCTTTTACAGCTAGATTCAACATGTCCCAGCTTCCTACAACAATGGCAATAATGTGGCAACCATTCATATATCACAGGCTGGGTTATGTAGTTGTTAAAGGGGCTAATGAGAGACACATACTTCACTAGATCCTTTGATAGGTCTACTTCTACCATAATCCTAGCAAACCCAAGGCGAGCTTTAAGTGTTGTAACATTATCAACACATATTGGTACACCAATCTTACTGGCAATTTTACTTAGAGCACTAGAAGACCAGAGGTAAGGCTCAAGATCAGGGAGAAGGACCCATACAGGCACCCTAGAAACATCATCCAATTCCTGACCAAAAGAGGGTGTCCAGTGTTTAAGGATGAAAGCATGACCTCCCACAAGCCAAGGTCCCTTCCGTAAGACATCCTGCATATCCTTCAAGCAATCAAACCTAAAAACAAACCATCCTTTCCGATAATATTGGACCAAGGGGGCTTTGACATGGTTCCAATTTTTCTCCACATAATCCTTCATTTGAGGAAGTGTGGGTTTCATCCCTATCACAACTCCAACTAAAGAAAATTCCCATAGTCTAAGTTCCTCTGCAATATCCTCTTTTTCAATTACAATGTCTTCAGCATTGCAACTGTCCTCACAAAAATGTAAGTCCATACCAGCCTGGGACCTAGCATTCAGGAGACTACTCCAAGTCTTAGCAGGTTGGCCAGATGGAGGGTTAGTAACCGGGACTGGGGTAATAACCTTGGGACTAGCAGTAGTTACAGTCACAGAAGGAGAAACCCTAGGAGACCTAGACACACTATTAGTATTAGTAACCGGATTAACAGCTGTGCGAATCACAGGGGATTCTGCGGCCGCAGTAGCAGTAGCAGAACTCCGAGGAGTGGTTGAAAGTTTACCCATATAATCGTTCAAAATCACCGGAGATCGAGATGATTGTACCTATGTATTGTCGTTTAGATCACTAGAGATTTTAGTAGTAGATTCCGTAACATTATTATTATTATTATTATTATTATTATTATTATTATTATTATTATTATTATTATTATTATTATTATTATTATTATTATTATTATTATTATTATTATTATTATTATTATTATTATTATTATTATTATTATTATTATTATTATTTTATTAAAAAAAAGGATGCGCGCAGCTGTCATAGATAGAAAAATAAAAGTTTACATGAAATTGGTGGGGAGCCGAGACCGAGAGATAATCTGGGCCCGCACCCCCTTAGCAACAGCAAAGCTAAGTCTAGTAAAAATATAAGCGGCCAGCCGAGCCCTCGCATCCTGAGATACCGAGAATTTCTGGATCCGCTTGAGCTAAGCAACAGCATCCGAACCCAGCTCTCCAAGCGAAGAGAAAGAGAAGGGAAGGAGACCATAACAAGCTGCCACGCATAAATCCCCATACTTAGCACACTTACGTTGAGCAGCATCAGCGACAACCCGCCCGGTCACAAAATCGGTCATCCCCATATTATTATTATTATTATTATTATTATTATTATTATTATTATTATTATTATTATTATTATTATTATTATTATTATTATTATTATTATTATTATTACTATTATTATTATTATTATTATTATTTTATTAAAAAAAAAGGATGCGCGCAGCTGTCATAGATAGAAAAATAAAAGTTTACATGAAATTGGTGGGGAGCCGAGAGACAATCTTGGCCCCCACCCCCATAGCAACAGCAAAAGTAAGTCTAGTAAAAATATAAGCGGCCAGCCGAACCCCCGCTTCCTAAGATACCGAGAATTTCTGGATCCGCTTGAGTAAGGCAACAGCATCCGAACCCAGATCTCCAAGCGAAGAGAAAGAGAAGGGAAGGAAACCATAACCAGCTGCCGCGCATAAATCCTCAAACTTAGCACACTTACGCTGAGCAGCATCAGCCATCAGCGACAACCCACCCGGTCACAAAATCGGTCATCCCCATATTATTATTATTATTATTATTATTATTATTATTATTATTATTATTATTATTATTATTATTATTATTATTATTATTATTATTATTATTATTATTATTATTATTATTATTATTGTTATTATTGTTATTATTGTTATTATTGTTATTATTATTGTTATTATTATTATTATTATTATTATTATTATTATTATTATTATTATTATTATTATTATTATTATTATTATTATTATTATTATTATTATTATTATTATTATTATTATTATTTTATTATAAAAAAAGGATGCGCGCAGCTGTCATAGATAGAAAAATAAAATTTTACATGAAATTGGTGGAGAGCCGAGACCGAGAGACAATCTGGGCCCGCACCCTTTTAGCAACAGCAAAGCTAAGTCTAGTAAAAATATAAGCGGCCAGCCGAGCCCCCGCATCCTGAGATACCGAGAATTTCTGAATCCGCTTGAGCAAGGCAACAGCATCGAACCCAGCTCTCCAAGCGAAGAGAAAGAGAAGGGAAGGAAACCATAACTAGCTGCCGCGCATAAGTCCCCATACTTAGCACACTTACGCTGAGCAGCATCAGCGACAACCCGCCCGGTCACAAAATCGGCCATCCCCATATTATTATTATTATTATTATTATTATTATTATTATTATTATTATTATTATTATTATTATTATTATTATTATTATTATTATTATTATTATTATTAGATTTGGGATCATATGAGAACAACCAATTAGGTGAGAACGGTGAGAACACTTTTCAACCATTAGATTTAACTCCACTAAATCTAATCTAAGGGTTGTGATTAACTCTATTATACAACCACCTATACAACCCAATCCATTGACCAACATTGACCACCGGACAAGTCAACGACCAACATTGACCACCGGACAAGTCGGCGGTCGGTCAGCGGCCAGTAGTCAAAGATGATAAACCACTAAGTGAAACTTCAAAAAAGTTGTTAGTGAGACTTGAACCCAAGACCTCTTGGTTGAGATGCACTTGCTAATACCACTGTGCCACAAGCATCTTGTTGCTATTTTTGTATCTCTTTTTATATATGTATGTATGTTAAGACCTGAGTTAAAACAATATGTACCTATAATAATTATTAAATGTACTTCTAACTTATATACAATGTACATTCAGTATAAAATCAATGTAATGCTTAGTTAGTTAAATATATTTGATAAAGATTGAACAAAATATCGTATGTACTTATGATAATTTGTACTTATTATTTACATATTTATTATAAAATTTACTTTTGTTATAGGTTATAATATTTTAATGAAAAATGTACGTACAATATATTTATGCCGAAGGTACATTTTATTTTCATTGGAGGTACATAATATATTCTTATATGACATGTCATGTATATTTCAATTATCTATTAAATTCATATCATTAATTCGTTAGGTTCATCATATATATATATGTAAGGTGTACATTGACCATATGATATAGGTACATCTTATAATAACTATGGGTACATATCAAAGTATTTTTGTTTATTTAAAGTATTTATCAATCACGTTTCAACAAATCATCAAGTACCTTTAATTTGTTTAGGAGGTACATTAAATATATCTACAATAGGTACATTTATTAATGATTATAGATTCATAACATGTTTATTTTAATTAATTATCTTGCACGGTTGAATAAATCATTTACATTTTATGTATATGAGAGGTACATTAAACTTTTAATATAGGTCCATATAATACTTATTAAAGGTACATATCATGTTTATTTTAATTAATTATTAATTATGACTCGATTTTTTATTATGTACATTTTATTTATATAAGAGGCACATTAAATATATATTATAGGTACATATAATAAATATTAAAGTTACATATCATGTATATCTTAATTAGTTACAAGGCATGTTTCAATAATTATTCAAGTACATTTTAATAATATAGAAGGGACATGAAATATTTAATAAATGTACATTTTAATAATTATAGCTACATATCATATTTACTACAATTGCTTATTTTTATTTCACTTACTCATCGGGGACACATTATATATATTGGAGGTACATTAAATATAAAGTATAGATACAAAGAATAATTAACATAAATACATAAAATATGTTGTTCAATTTTTATCAAGTACACTTAACTAACTCAACATGTACATTGATTTTATAAGGAATGTACATTAAATATAAACTGGAAGTACATTTAATACTTATTAGAGGTACATATTGTTTTAACTCAGGTCTTAACAAAGATATATATTAAAAGAGATACTAAAGGAACAACAAGATGCATGTGTCACAGTGGTAAAAGTAAGTGCATTTCAACCAAGAGGTTGTGGGTTCAACGCCCATCAACAACATTTTTGAAGTTTGAAGTTGTTGATCATCATTGACCATTGGTGGCTGTTGACCACCTTCAACCACCGTCAACCCTCCGCCTTACCAGCCACCGACCGGCGTTGACCCAGACCATTGACCACCAGCGGCCACCATGACCGGCGTTGACCACCTGTGACCACCACCGACGGCGTTGACCACCCTTGACCACCACCGGTGACCACCCTTGACCACCACCGGCGACCACCCTTGACCCGACCATTGACCACTGGCGGCCACCATTGACCGGTAGTCAACCACCCATGACCGGTGTTGACTTTTTCCGGCAGTCAACCACCCTTGACCGGTGTTGACTTTTTGTTCATTGACTTTTGGGTGGATTGTGTGTAATATTAAAGCTTAATCTTTAAGATGATGTTAAATCTTGTCCCTTAGATCAAAATTGAATGGTAAGGATTGGTTCTCACCGTTCTCACGATAAGCCCCGTTCTCACCGGAACTCTACCCTTATTATTATTATTATTATTATTATTATTATTATTATTATTATTATTATTATTATTATTATTATTATTATTATTATTATTATTATTATTAATATTATTATTAATATTATTATTATTATCATTATTATTATCATCATTATTAATTAATATTATTATTATTATTAATATAAATATTATTATTATTATTATTATTATTATTATTATTATTATAAATATTATTATTATCATCATCATTATTATTATTATTATTATCATCATCATCATCATCATCATCATCATCATCATCATCATCATCATCATCATCATCATCATCATCATCATCATCATCATCATCATCATCATCATCATCATCATCATCATCATCATCATCATTATTATTATTATTATTATTATTATTATTATTATTATTATTATTATTATTATTATTATTACTACTACTACTACTACTACTACTACTACTACTACTACTACTACTACTACTATTTCTATTATTATTATTATTTTTATTATTTTTATTTTTATTATTATTATTATTATTATTATTATTATTATTTTTTTTTTTTTTTTTTATTATTATTTTTATTAAAAAAAAGGATGCGCGTAGCTGTCATAGATAGAAAAATAAAAGTTTACATGAAATTGGTGGGGAGCCGAGAGACAATCTTGCCCCCACCTTCATAGCAACAGCAAAAGTAAGTTTAGTAAAAATATAAGCGGCCAGCCGAACCCCCGCTTCCTCAGATACCGAGAATTTCTGGATCCGCTTGAGTAAGGCAACAGCATCCGAACCCAGCTCTCCAAGCGAAGAGAAAGAGAAGAGAAGGAAACCATAACCAGCTGCCGCATATAAATCCTCATACTTAGCACACTTACGCTGAGCAGCATCAGCCATCAGCGACAACCCGCCCGGTCACAAAATTGGTCATCCCCATATTATTATTATTATTATTATTATTATTATTATTATTTATTATTATTATTATTATTTTTTTTTGCAAGAAGGGTAATTTCTCATTATACTCCAAAATAAGAATACAAGAGATTTATTACAAAAGCAACCCACTAAGGTATAAAGGACATGGCTTTAAGAGACTATTTCCTAGAAGCTAGGAAACTATCTAGTATTCTCTCGTGAAAAACATCCTGGGTTTTGGCAAATAAAATGATGCTAACAGTGTACTGGATATCCCGTATGAGTGTGTGGCTTGGACGACACTTATTCTCAAAAATTCGCAAGTTCCTTTCACTCCAAATGCTGTAAACAGTTGCTGCAATACTGTTTTGAACCCATTGAATGCGTCAATGCCTTCTATGCTTCCTTTTGTTAGCCCAGCTTAACAGTTGTAGCAAAGAAGTTTCAGAAGTGTTGATCCCCACCCATTGCTTAATGGCAAGTAAAACCTCAGCAGAATAACTACAAGCAAAGAACAAGTGTGCAGTAGATTCACATTGCCTTTGACAAAGAGAGCACCTGTTAACCATAGGAAGGCCTCGACTAATCAGTCGCTCTACAGTAGAAAGCCTGTTGTGAGCAGCCAATTGCAGGATAACACGATGCCTAGGGAGATAAAAGCCCCTCTGAATAGCCTGACTACACTCAGTGATAGCATACTTAGTCCTTAGAGCATTATAAGCATACTGGATGGAAAACTTGCCTGCCACAGTGCAATGCATTAGGAGATTTTTAACATGGGAACAGCTGCCCAGCTGAGCAATGCAGTAGTCCCTGGTTTGGATAATACCACGAAGACACTCTGGGTGATGCTCCCTTACTTCCATCAACCAGATGGAATGATCCTGTAAGTAGTACTTGGACATCCAGTTCACCCAAATGGACTCCTTCTTCTGATCTAATTTCCAGAGCCAGCTAAGCATTGCAGCCTGGTTCCAGACTGTAAGGTTTTTGATGTTAAAGCCACCCTCAACCCAAGGAGCACAGATACTATCCCAGCTCTTATAAACCATTTTCCTGCTACCAGGAGAATACCCCCAGAAGAATTGTCTGCTGATCTTAGTAATGTGTTCCCTAAGGTGGTGTGGCAGCAAGATGCAAGAGCACCAGAAATTGCCTAAGCCAAAAAGAACCGAATTAAGAACCTGGAGTCTCCCAGCATAAGAGAGATACTGAGAAGGACAGCTAATGAGCAGCTGCTGCAGCTTGAGAAGAAGAGCACCATACATGTCAGCATGGAGCCTAGAAGCATGGATGGGAATTCCTAAGTACCTGAAAGGGAAAACACCTTCCTACAGACTAGTAGCTTGCAAGATGAGCTGTTTAACCTCCTCACTCACTCCTCCAATGTAGATCTCAGTCTTATCCAGGTTAGCAGTCAGGCCAGACCAGGTTGAGAACTGAGCAAGTTCATCTGTGGCTTTAGAAACAGAAGGCAAGTCACCCCTAAGGAAGATCATGAGGTCATCAGCAAAGACAAGGTGGGTAAGACCAAGCTTGACACACTTAGGATGGAAAAAGACATTAGGTGTGTTATATAATTGTCTGAGCTTCCTAGACAAGAGCTCCATACTAAGGACAAAGAGATAAGGGGAGAGGGGATCTCCTTGCCTCACTCCACTTTGCCCCTTAAAGAACCCATGATGAGAACCATTGACCTTGATAGTAAACCAGGACCCTGTAATACAACCCATGATCCATTTGACAAACAGGGGGGGAAACCCAACCCAGCTAACATATGATGAATAAAAGGCCATTGGAGGGAATCAAAAGCCTTGCTAATGTCCACCTTGAGCATACATCTTGGAGTGATTCCTTTTCGTTGATACCCCTTGACAAGGCTTTGAGTAAGCATGACATTCTCAAAGAGATTCCTATCCTTAATGAAAGCTGCCTGCTCCTCTCCAACCAGTCCAGGCATGAGCTCTTGCATTCTCAGTGTAAGAATTTTAGTCACTGTTTTATAGATGATGGAGCAGCAAGAAATGGGCCTGAAATCCTTAACAGAATGGGGAGTAGATTTTTTAGGAATGAGAGAAATTAAAGTGACATTAGCCTGCTTGGGCATATGGCCAGTGGCAAAGAAGTCCTCCACTACTTTACAGAAATCCAGCTGCACAATGTCCCAGGCAGCCTTAAAGAAACCAGAAGTGAAACCATCTATGCCAGGACTCTTATTATTATCAATACTAAAGAGAGCCTTCTTAATCTCAGATCTGGTGACAGGAGAGATGAGTTTGGCACAATCATTGGGGTCCACTCGAGCACCCTTAGCAAAAAACTCAGGGTCTATGGGAGTAACTGGTTTGGCTGACCCTAGTAGACCTTGATAGAAATCAACAAAGGCCCCCCCCCCCACCTTAGTTATCCCCTGATGAAGGTTACCATGGATATCATGGATTGCCCCAATAAGCTGCTGATGCTGTCTTTCTTTAATTTTCTGAAAGAAAAACCTAGAGCTAGTATCATTATGCTTTACATCATGGGTCTTAGCTCTCTGAGACAAAATGCTCATTTCAATCCTCTTTAACTTCCAAAAATCAGCAGAAGCAGCCTGCTCTTTTTGAATGAGGGCAGGAGAAAGGGGATCAGATTGCAAAGCCTGATAGCATTGAGCAAGCTCATCCTGTTTCACTTTAACCCTCTCAGTGATATTGGAAAAACTAGTACTATGGAGTAATTTTAACTCCTTCTTGACAGCTTTGAGTTTCCCCATCAGCCTAAACATAGAATTCCCAGCAACATCACTACCCCAAGCTTTAGCTACAGTATGAAGGAAGTCAGGATGATCTACCCAACAATTGAGAAATTTAAATCTCTTAGGAGGCCTGATGTCCCCATGAAACTTCAGCAAAGCAGGACTATGATCAGAGACCCCAGGATCAATGAAATGAGCAGAAGTATCAGCAAAAAGCTCCTTCCATTTGGCATTGGTAAGGACCCTATCCAGTTTAGTATAAACTCTAGTTTGGGCATCCTGCTTGTTATACCAGGTGTACTCACAACCAGACCCAGTAATATCATCCAAGCCACAGTGTAATAAGCACTCATTGAAGTCAATAAGCTCAGACAACACATGAGAGGTATGGCTAACCTTCTCATGCAGGTATCTGATGACATTAAAATCTCCCATGGCAACCCAAGGGGTGGCAGTATCAGCAGCATGCCTAAGGGAGTGCCAAAGCCTGTGCCTGACAGTAGCATTGTTGCTGCCATACACAAGGGACAAATTGAACTCCCTACCAGTAGCTAGGTGTTTAACAGAACAATGGATGACTTGATCATGCTCCTCTAGGATAGACACAGCAGTAGTAGAAGGATTCCAAATTAACCAAATTCTACCATTGTCATGAGACTGATAGTTGCAATAGGAATCAAAGTTCCTAAACTTATTCCTAAGAATTTTATTAGCTTTATTCTTTTTGACCCTAGTTTCTAGCAAACCCAGGATATCCACTTTATTTTCAGACAAAAATTTAACAACCTCTACTTGCTTGACAGCTTTATTAAAACCTCTAATGTACCAAGAAGCAATAATCATTGAACAGGTTTGTCAGGGGGAACAGTGACTACCTCTGATGTTCTAGGAGCAGAACAGGCTTCAGCCTCCTCAGTAGAAGCAAGGGGACTGAATTTGTTAGGGGATAAAATAGTACCACCAGGATCCTCAATAACCACAGTCTGCTCTGCAGAGCCAACCTGAGCAGGTGCTTGCCCTAGCTCACTGCTTCCTGAGTGCATTACAGGTTCTTGGGATGTGGCATCAGGAGAAACCTCATGTGAAGTGGAACCTAGCACTATGCATTCTGAGTTCCCTTCAACATGCAGGACCTCTGATGGAACATCCTCAGAACCTGAGGTACCACCTAGCAAGTGGCATTCTGAGCCAGCAGTTACTGCAGGTTGATCTTGAACAACAGCAGTCTTAGCAACAGGTTTAAACACCTTCTTGGACACACCCTTCTTTTGGGGGACACCCTCAGGGGAGGCCTTATTCTTTTTACAGGTAGCAGTGGTGTGACCCAACTTCTTACAAGTATGGCAGTAATAAGGAAGCCACTCATAAATGATCCTTTGATGAGAAATACCAATATAGGGAGCATTAATGGTGATGCTATCAGGCAAATCCTTAGAGACATCAACTTCAATCATCACCCTGGAAAAAGACAGCTTTGCCTTACATGTAGTGTTTAGGTCAGCAAACAAGGGCTTCCCAATCTTGCTAGACATCTTACTAAGGATGGAGTCAGTCCACATATAGGGATCAAGATCCGGGAACAAGATCCATACAGGGACAGTGGTGACACATTCCATGATTGTTGAGAAGTAAGGAGTCCATTGCTTAAGGACTAAAGAATTTGACCCTATAGTGCCCCCTCTTCAAGACTTCATTCATGGCTTCCTCAGAATCAAATTTGAAACTGAACCAACCCTTTTTGAAGTATTGTACCACTGGCAAGGCTCCATGATTCCAATGTTTCTGAACAAAGTCAGTGACATGTTTCAAGGTAGGCTTAGCTCCAAGAACATTCCCCATAAGCGTATATTTCCACTTAACAACTTCATCCTGGACTTCCTCCATGTGAATTTCCACTTCAGAAGCTTGGGCACTCTCCTCATGAAAGAACAAACTCATCCCTGCGTGCTCCTTCCTACGAATAACATCTGCCCATGATTTAGCAGGTGTAGTAGCCTTCGCAGAGGGAGGAGCAGGAATAGTTGGAGAATCAGAGCAAGGTGCAACAATGGCGTCCCCTGATTTCCCCCAATTGGCGGAACAGACCCGGAACCGGATTGACCTGATTTCTGAGTAACAGACTCCCAAATAGGGGTAGAAAGTTGTTTCCCTGCTGAAGAAGGCGTAGTTTTAGGCAAACTATGCAGAATTACATCTTAACAGTGACCGACTTTCGAAGAGAATAACGACCCTCAGGCGAAATTGAAAGAGAATCGGTAAGATTCATACCAATAGTATCGCATTCATGTTGAGCTTCCAAAGATCTAGTTGATTTTGGCGGTCTTATATTATTATTAGACAATCGGCTCGGCTGGCCGCTTATATTATTATTATTATTATTATTATTATTATTATTATTATTATTATTATTGTTAGGCCCAGTTTAGCCTGGTCTGACCATAACCTGGCCTGACTTAACAAGGCTGATTGATTAAGACGAGGACCGGACAAATCTAACTGTTATCTAGCTGTTGAGAAATATTATAACAAGCAGGCCACTAAATCCTGGAAGAAGAGCCACGATGGTCGGTATGGAATAGCTTGGCGAGTATTGAAGTAAATTTGGATTAAGAAGATAAAACAAGAAATATAATTGTATAAGTCAAATAACCGTGCCCTATTCTCAAGGAAGACCAAGTCCAAACTTAAAACTATATAATCTATGAATGTGAACGGAAAGAAGAGGAAAGGCTATAAATTGGTTAAGATTGGAACGGGTCAAGCGAGTAAATAGGGAGCATGCCCTATTAATCCGGCGACAGCTCCTATAATGGAGAAAGACGTTGAAGAAAAAGGCAACGGTAGAATTTGTAGAACTATAAATAGCAGAATCTAACAATTGTAAAGGCATTCAATCTTAGTCAATTAATTTACACTTTATCTCTTTTTATTCTTGAATATTCAGATATACATACAATATTGTACTCGGTTTATCAAGATAATAAAAACGTTATTCCTTATACTTAAATCTTCCTTTGTTATTTACTCGTATTATTCCAGTCATATAGAACTAGATACCCTGATTACTATATAATCAAGCCGGATCCTTCCAGGAAAATCCTGCTAAAACAATTGGCGCCCACCGTGGGGCATCTAGTTCTTCAACCAATAAAATTCTCCTTATCATCTTTCATTTAATATTCACACACAAAAATGGTAGAACTCACCGCAGAACAACAATTAGCGGCTGCCCTGGCCAAGATCAAAGAATTGGAAACAATCCAAGAGAAGGCGGCTCAGTCAAGCAGTAAATCAATAGGTCAAGGAATCGAGTCTAGCACTGAAAAAGAAATTGGAAAATCGGGCTTCGGGTTCCAGGACCGATTTGAACCAGGAACCCCATTCTCATCCATTATCAAAAATATAGACTTCTCTAATTTTGGAACCCCGGAGAAGGATACATTATCCAAGACTCCGACCATTCCCAATGATGAGACAAACAAAATGAAGCAAAGAATAATGATGGCTATGCTTCAGGAAATCCAAAAACTCCACAACAAAATAGAAAATATACCCGGAGTGCCAGACCCTGTGACTGAAGTAGAAGTTGACAGCTTTGCAGATTCACCCTTTGCAGATGAAATTGCAAAGATTGATCTTCCCAAGAAATTTACTGTTCCATCCATGAGAACTTATGATGGAACCTCTGATTCACAAAATCATGTTGCCATATTCAAAAACAAAAATGTTGGTCGCCTCAATACCCAGTGAACTCAGGCAAGTCCGCATGTGCAAAGGCTTTGGTACAACCCTGGACCGGAGCAAAGATTACAATGGTTCATCAATCTCCCAAATGGAGGTATCAAGAATTTTGCAGAATTGATCAATGCCTTCAATCAACAATTCGCAAGTAGCGGAGATATGGCCAAGAGACCCAAAGAACCTATTCAGGGTAAAGCAACTTCCTGAAGAATCTCTCAAAGAATTCCCCTGGCCGATTTGTCAAAGAAAAGGTGGCCATTCCGGATGCGATGAAGAAAAAGCGGTAGAAGCATTCAGCAAGGAGTCTGCTTGACAAAGTGACATCTATGCAGATCGACCAAGAAAGCATGTCCAACCTTTGCCACTGTTCAATCCATCGCTTTAGAGCATGTCAGATTGGAAGAAGACCTCAACTTCAGAACGGACTCATCCGGAGGAAAGCAAGGCTATGGACACACTAACAGGAAAAGTTCCTACCAGAAAGGAAGCAATCCCGGATCAGCACCCTATTCCAGGCCCGAACGATCCAAGTCAATATGGCACAAGAACATAAAGGTAACCTTTCTAACCTCCCAACTATTCCTGAATATAACTTCTCTATTAATACTGCAGGATTAATCAAACGCCTGGAAAACCTGGGAGATACGGTTAGATGGCCAAAGAAATCCGACAACCCCAGGAAAGATCCAACAAGATGGTGTGACTTCCATCAGGACATCGGACACACCACGGAAGAATGCATCCACTCAGAAACAGGTGGCATATCTTCTAAAGAAAGGCTACTTGAAAGACTAATCCAACAGCCAAAGAACAAAAATGAAGAACAAAACAAGAGAGATCCAGGAAATAGCAGAGACCCTCCTCCTCCTCCCCCCCATCTATGAAGTCAAATTCATAAATGGAGGATCGAAATCGTGGTCCGACCATTTCACCGCCAAAAGAATATCCAGGGAAGCCGGACTTCAACCTCCTTCCAGGCCCAAGTCATTGCCCGCTATTACCTTTGATGACTCGGACTGCAAGGAATATCGATCTACATCATGATGACTGGTAATCACCATGCAAATCGGCAAACAAAGGTATCAAGAATCCGATAGACGGAGGCGTTCAATCAACCTGGTGATGCTTGACGTCCTTAAAGCTATGAAGATAGACGAAGGGAAGATCATCAAGAAATCCAGTGTCCTGGTTGGATTCAGTGGAGAAACAAAGAACACCTTGGGAGAAATCAGCCTGCCTACCTATGTGGAAGGCGTGGCTTCATATGAGAGATTTGGAGTAACGGATTGCCTATCCTCATATAATGTAATCCTGGGCAGACCATGGATCCACAATGTCAAAGCAATCCCATCAACGTACCATCAATGCGTGAAAATTCCAACAGAATGGGGGATAACCACCATCAGAGGAGAACAAAGGACGGCTCAGGAATGTTACACTCAGGCTTTGAAACCCTCAAAGTCAGGTAAGTCCCTTGCATAGCAATTAAAGTCACCTGTCAGGGAAGAATATGTAGCACAATCACAAATGGAAACAGGAGAAGTCATATTAGATCCAGAATTCCCTGACAGGAAAGTACTTGTAGGGTCGATGCACCGACTCAATCAGACCAAACCTGGTCAGCTTTCTCAAAACTAAAATGTCTTGTTTTTCTTGGTCACATTTTGATATGACTGGTATAGATGCTGATGTTATTACTTATAAGTTAAATATTGACAAATCCTTTAAGCCTGTACAACAAAAGAGAAGAAAATTCGCTGCAGAGAGGCATGAAATCATCAACCAAGAAGTTGACAAGCTACTAGACATGGGAATGATCAGGGAAGTAATGTACCCTGACTGGCTTGCAAACGTAGTAGTCGTCCAAAAAAAAAATGGCAAATGGAGAGTCTGTGTAGACTACACCGACTTGAATAAAGCCTGCCCAAAAGATCCATTTCCCCTGCCACACATCGACGCAATGGTAGATGCCACTGCAGGCCACGAAATGTTAACATTTATGGATGCCTCCAGCGGATTCAATCAGATAAAAATGCACCCAGCAGACCAGGAAAGCACAGCTTTCATCACTGAAAGAGGTATATATTGTTATACTGCTATGCCCTTTGGATTAAAAAATGCAGGTGCAACCTACCAAAGGCTAGTCAACATGATGTTCAAAGATCAGATAGGAGACACCATGGAAGTCTACATAGATGACATGGTAGTCAAATCAAAAGACCACGTCAAAGACCTGGAAGTAGCCTTTCAAATATTGGAAAAATTCAATATGAAGCTCAACCCACAAAAATGCCACTTCGGAGTCTCAGCAGGCAAATTCCTGGGCTACATGGTGACAAAAAGAGGAATAGAAGCCAGCCCTGAACAGATCAAAGCTATCCTGGAGCTAGAACCACCAAAAACAGTCAAAGACATACAAAAGCTGACTGGAAGAATAGCGGCCCTGAACAGATTCATTTCAAGATCATCAGAAAGATGCAAATCGTTTTATAACCTGCTAAGGAAGAACAAGGACTTTCAATGGACCCCTGATCATCAGGCTGCCTTTGAAGACCTGAAAATATATCTATCCTCTCCCCCCTTGCTGGCAAAACCAGTCAAAGATGAACCCCTGACAAGATAATTCGATCCACAGAAAATCTTTGTCGGTGCGAGTCCTGGTCAAAGAAGCGGACGGACAACAAAGACCACATCTATTATGTAAGTAAAAGTCTACTGGATGCAGAGATCAGGTATGGCCTACTAGAAAAATATGTTTTAGCTTTAATTATGAGTTGCACAAAATTAAGACCATATTTTGAAAGTCACCCTATAATAGTCAGAACCAATCTTCCTATCAAATCTGTACTTAGGAAACCAGAATTGTCCGGACGAATGTGCAAATGGTCAGTCCAGCTAAGCACATACAATATAACATTCGAACCAAGGACAGCAATTAAGTCACAAGCACTAGCAGACTTTGTGGCTGATTTTAGTCCGACCCTAGAACCTGACCTAATAAAAGAAGTGAATAAACTGACCAGCGACCAAACAGACCTAGAATGGACCCTATTTGTCGATGGAGCAGCCAACACGAGGGGCACAGGCCTAGGAGTAGTACTAAAATCGCCACAGGGGGATAAGATAGTACAGGCTATAAGCTGTGCATTTGAGGCCACCAACAATGAGGCAGAATATGAAGCCCTGATAGCCGGATTAAAGGTATGTGTTGACCTTGGTGTGCAAAACTTAAAGGTACGTACTGATTCCCTCCTCATCTCCAACCAAGTAAATGGGATATATACTGCAAAAGACCCCAAAATGATGCTTTATCTAGATGTTGTTCAAATGCTAAAATCAAAATTTAAAATTTTTAATATTGACCAAATTCCCAGGGATTTAAATACCCAGGCCGATGCCTTAGCCGGCCTAGGATCCAACTTTAGTCCCCTTGACTTCGACAAAATACCCATCGTGCATTTATTAGAACATGCAATAAATAAACAAGATGAGAGTTTCCCAATCTACATTGCTAATTCTTGGACAAAACCCTACTATGACTGGCTACAACAGGGAATCCTTCCCTTAAATAAGCAAGATGCCAGAGCACTAAAAATAAAAGCTGCTTCATATACTATTATTGACAACGTGCTTTTTAAGAAATCGCAGGCTGGGCCCTACCTCAGATGCCTGGAACCACAGGAAGCTGAGCAGATATTATCAGAAATCCATGAAGGATACTGTGGAAATCACAAAGGTGGAAGAAGCCTGGCAAGCAAAGTACTCAGAACAGGTTATTATTGGCCTACCTTGAGAGCCGATTGCCTGGATTTTAGCTCTAAATGCAAAGCTTGTCAGATTCACGGACCATACATCCATCAGCCATCTGAGGAACTACATTCCATATCCGCACCATGGCCATTTATGAAGTGGGGCATGGATATAGTAGGAAAACTACCTCAAGCGCCCGGACAAAAGGTTTTCATGTTAGCAATGACTGATTACTTCTCCAAATGGATAGAAGTGAATCATACGGGCAAGTTAAGGAGAAGGATGTCATAGCATTCATTAAACACAACATCATATGTAGATATGGCATCCCCTCTGAAATAGTATGTGATAATGGCACGCAATTTGTGGGAAAAAAAGAAATGACCTTCTGTGCTCAATGGAACATCAATCTGGTAACATCCACACCAGGATATCCAAAAGCCAACGGTCAAGCAGAATCCAGTAATAAGGTGGTAATCAGCTGCATAAAGAAAAAGCTGGAAAAAAGGAAAGGCAGATGGGCTGAAGAACTCCCCCTGGTCCTTTGGGCTGACAGAACCACGCCAAAAACATCCACAGGCCAAACCCCCTACTCCTTGGTCTATGGATGTGAAGCAGTAATCCCAGCTGAAGTGGACATTCCATCAGCCAGATGTAGCCTGAACACAACAACAAACAATATACCTCTAATGGAGGATAGCCTGGACTTAACAGAAGAGCTAAGAGATGCAGCGAGCATCAGATTAGCAGCATACCAGCAAAGAGTTGCGAGAAGCTACAACAAGACTGTCAAAGCCAGGGTATTCAGGGTAGGAGATCTTGTTCTCAGGAAAGTATTCCAAAACACAAAAGAAAAGAATGCTGGCAAATTGGCCCCAACCTGGGAAGGCCCCTATCGATTGATTCAATAGTCGGCCGGGGAGCTTATAGATTAGACCACTGGACGGCGAAATGATCCCAAGAGCCTGGAATATTACACATTTAAAATTATTTCACATATAGAATATATCGCACAATCCAGGTATAACTTTTTACTTTAAACACTTCTTGCCTGAAAACTACATGTATGATACTTGCAGTTATATGAATAAATGCCGTATATGATTTCTTCAAATTATGTGCCCAAGTACTTATCTATGTTCTCATATTTACTTAGTGAAATCTTCAACACTTGTTTTACATATTGCATCTTATTTAAAACAAATCTTAAAGATTGGGGGCCACCCCCACCAAATATTCAATCGATATCCAAAATTCGGTTGCAAAAACAGCCTTTAAATATTGAGCTCAACATAACATACAAACCTGGAAAATCTATTCCTAGATCAGTATGACATAAATGGGTCATAAGCCCTCCAGACAGGCAAGGGACATAAGCCCTCCAGGACAGTGCAACAACCCCACCCATAACACATTAAATCTGGCGAGATCCAAGACAAAATGGCGCGATCAGTCGAAAAATCGGCTCGATCGGTCGAATAATCGGCGGATCAAAGACATGTCCAACATCACAAAAGTACCTTGTCAAAACACAAAAAGAAACAAAACAAAGACCAAATATTTATTCACCCAAAATAATTGGTCCTACCTAATAACCATCCATTCCAGGGACATCCCCCTTGGATGAGCCAAAAATTTTTTGATATACTCTAAATATTCATTCCAGGGACATTCCCCCTGGATAGACCAAAACCCAAAAGAAAAACTAAGTTATTTTTGAGCGAAGAACCGACTCACAACCATCCACCATTTCCGATCACCGGACTTTGCCTTGGAAGGAAGAGAATCCACTTCTTCTTCTTGACCCATACCGGCCAAATCGGATATCGAGCGTCCAAAGCCATCTCATCCGGTCCGGATTCAGTTAGCCCGGTCAGATTCTGGATCTCTCATAGCATCAACCCGGCCTTTCCCGAAGAAAATCCGAGCAAAGATCAGCCAACCGCGCCTCCACCAACTCCTTTTCAAAGCAGACAAGCTCCTCGTTTTCCTTAATTGATCCTGCATTGCCGCTTCTCGCCTTCCAACTCTTGCCTCGACAGCCTTCTCGGCATTCTTTGCAGCTACCTCACAAACTACAGCAGCAGCCTGACGCCTCCTTATTGTCCCCAACCGAGATTGAAGTACCACTTCATTACCCCGGATGTGTGCGGGTCACGGTTTAGCCTATCCACTTTTCCTCCAAATTAGTAACCTTGGCACAGGCGTCCCTAAGGCGACAAGCAAGAGCTTGAGCCCGGCATCCAACCCCTACACACATACAAAATCAATTAGCCAAATACAAGGTAAAACAAAAAGCACATAAACAATTAAAAATATCCCTTTACAACTAACCTCCCTAGCCTGGGAAGCAAGTTCAAGTGACCCTTGTTACAAGAGAAGTCAAAATAGAAACCACCCTGGTAGACGACTCAAGGGTACTAGCAGACAATAGCTGGTCGCTCATCTTTGCAGAAAACTCATCTATCCGAGCCCGGGCATCATCCATGTCATCAATCCTAGTAGGCACTTGCCTTATACTCGAGTGGTGAGCCGGGATAGGTCGTTTCTCTCCTTCCTCCTCTGCCAAGATAACATCTTCCCTCTTTCTTTTCTGAGCCTGGACAATCTCCGGTGAAATTACCCCGGGAGGATCTTGAAGAGGTGAATCTCGAAACCAGGATATCAAGCGTTTTGTCGCTCCCACTAGCTTCCTGGCTCTTGGACATTCAAAGCAATCCTAGCAACCCCACCTTCAAATCCTTTGCGAGAAAAGCTGGCCAGCCTAGCGAGAAGACCTAAATACGAATATATAAAAATATACGTGAATATCAAGCAAAGAACGACAGGAAGATAACGGCCAACATAAAAGCATACGTAAGACGTACAGAAAGAGCAAGAGAACTAGGCTTGCCTTTGGGTACTCGACTCCAGTCAGCTTGGTCTTCATATACCGGGCAACAATTCCCCGCCCAAACAAGCTGGCCAAGTCCTCTCTTCCTCGGGAATAGAGAGGAAAGCATCTATCCTTGCAAATGACCTCCTCGTCAAGAGGATCATGATTCCAATCGGGAGCTACAAACATTACAAGAACAAAATATACGGGTAAGACTTATATGCCTCACTCTCATTCAATATAACTACAAATTAAGAGTATAGGAAACCTACCACTCTCCAAAGGAGGATATCTCAGATAATCAAAGCCCGATCCCGAGTCTCGGTCCGGATAAACGGGAAAGTCTTTGCCCAACTCTTGTCATCTCCGAGTCCAGGTTAGTAATTAATGGAGACATCTTTGACTTAATTCTCAAATTAAAACGACCAACAACAGGATTTTTAAAATGATATACTGCCTTGATATCATTAAGAGTAATCACAAGATTGTGTTTAGCACATAAATTTTCTATGGAATGAACAAGTTTCCAAACCATCGGCATAATCTGAAAAGGCGACACCTCCATAGCACGAATGGTGTCAATCATTAAGGGAGTAAAAGGTAACTTACAGCCTGCTTTGAATGCCCATTCGAAAATACAGAACCAACCAGGTGACACCCGATTAGCTCGATGGACAAGACTCGGAATCCATACCTCGTCGACTCAGGAATTATTTTCTTCTCCCTTAGTATCTTGTCATAATTTGTTTTCAATAAGTTCTCTTCAGGAAAGTAAGGATCCAAAGATTGAAGAGCAGTAAAAACAGAATCCTGATACTTGAAAGCCACAGCACGAGCAGGAGGGTCAATTTCCCTTACCTCCTCCTCTTGGATGTCTGTGGGTTCAGGCTCAACAGCAGCAGCAGCTCTCTGGGATGCAGGATGTTTTTTGGCTCCCATATTTCTAAGTGTTTGATTTATTATGATTGAAATTGTCGAGAAAATACAAAATAGCAGAACAGGATTACTGAGAAGAAGGGAAGAATTTCAGAAGAATTTCAGAAGAATTTCAGAAGAATATTCAGCAAAGAAAGTGGAGGAAATTTGGTGAAAAATAACCTTGCCCTAAATACCGTATTTATAGGAGATGAATAACGGCATGAAAAACCTAGGAATTGCAAAATCTGTCAAGATGATGTCACTTAGCCGTTGCGGTGTTCAACGGTAAGTAGGAGTCTAAGAGTCACCGAATAAATATGACTCTTCTTATTGTTTAACCGGTAAAGTTGACATCTCACCCCTGGCCGGATCCAAAGACGGGTAAAATGTCAAGGGGCAATTGTTAGGCCCGGATTTAGCCTGGTTCGACCATAACCTGGCCCGACTTAACAAGGTGATTGATTAAGACGAGGACCGGACAAATCTAATGTTATCTAGTTGTTGAGAAATATTATAACAAGCGAGGCCACTAAATCCTGGAAGAAGAGCACGATGGTCGGTATGGAATAGCTTGGCGAGTATTGAAGTAAATTTGGATTAAGAAGATAAAACAAGAAATATAATTGTATAAGTCAAATAACCGTGCCCTATTCTCAAGGAAGACCAAGTCCAAACTTAAAACTATATAATCTATGAAATGAACGGAAAGAAGAGGAAAGGCTATAAATTGGTTAAGATTGAAACGGGTCAAGCGAGTAAATAGGGAGCATGCCCTATTAATCCCAAGAATGACTCCTATAATGGAGAAAGACGTTGAAGAAAAAGGCAACGGTAGCATTTGTAGAACTATAAATAGCAGAATCTAACAATTGTAAAGGCATTCAATCTTAGTCAATTAATTTACACTTTATCTCTTTTTATTCTTGAATATTCAGATATACATACAATATTGTACTCGGTTTATCAAGATAATAAAAACGTTATTCCTTATACTTAAATCTTCCTTTGTTATTTACTCGTATTATTCCAGTCATATAGAACTAGATACCCTGATTACTATATAATCAAGCCGGATCCTTCCAGGAAAATCCTGCTAAAACAATTATTATTATTATTATTATTATTATTATTATTATTATTATTATTATTATTATTATTATTATTATTATTATTATTATTATTATTATTATTATTATTATTATTATTATTATTATTATTATTATTATTATTATTATTATTATTATTATTATTATTATTATTATTATTATTATTATTATTATTATTATAAAAAAAGGATTCGCGCAGCTGTCATAGATAGAAAAATAAAAGTTTACATGAAATTGGTGGGGAGCCGAGACCGAGAGACAATCTGGGCCCGCACCCCCTTAGCAACAGCAAAGCTAAGTCTAGTAAAAATATAAGCGGCGGTAGAGCCCCGCATCCCGAGATACCGAGAATTTCGAATCCGCTGAGCAAGGCAACAAAGATCGAACCCAACTCTCCAAGCGAAGAGAAAGAGAAGGGAAGGAAACCATAACTAGTCCGCGCATAAATCCCCATACTTATCACACTTACGACGAGCAAAGATCGGCGACAACCCGCCCGGTCACAAAATCGGTCATCCCTATATTATTATTATTATTATTATTATCATTATTATTATTATTATTATTATTATTATTATTATTATTATTATTATTATTATTATTATTATTATTATTATTATTATTATTATTATTATTATTATTATTATTATTATTATTAATATTATTATTATTATTATTATTATTATTATTATTATTATTATTATTATTATTATTATTATTATTATTATTATTATTATTATTATTATTATTATTATTATTATTATTATTATTATTATTATTATTATTATTATTATTATTATTATTATTATTATTATTATTATTATTATTATTATTATTATTATTATTATTATCATCATTATTATTATCATTATTAATATTAATATTATTATTATTATTATTATTATTATCATTATTATTAATATCATTATTATTATTATTATTATTATTATTATTACTATTATTATTATTATTATTATTTTATTTTAAAAAAAGGATAAGCGCAGCTGTCATAGATAGAAAAGTAAAAGTTTACATGAAATTGGTGGGGAGCCGAGACCGAGAGACAATCTGGGCCTGCACCCCTTTAGCAACAACAAAGCTAAGTCTAGTAAAAATATAAGCGGCCAGCCGAGCCCCCACATCCTGAGATACCGAGAATTTCTGGATCCGTTTGAGCAAGGCAACAACATCCGAACCCAGCTCTCCAAGCGAAGAGAAAGAGAAGGGAAGGAAACCATAACTAGCTGCCGCGCATAAATCCCCATACTTAGCACACTTACGTTTGAGCAAAGATCGGCGACAACCCGCCCGGTCACAAAATCGGTCATCCCCATATTATTATTATTATTATTATTATTATTATTATTATTATTATTATTATTATTATTATTATTATTATTATTATTATTATTATTATTATTATTATTATTATTATTATTATTATTATTATTATTATTATTATTATTATTATTATTATTATTATTATTATTATTATTATTATTATTATTATTATTATTATTATTATTATTATTATTATTATCATTATTATTATCATTATTATTATTATTATTTTAATTATAATTATAATTATAATTATAATTATTATTATTAATATTATTATTAATATTATTATTAATATTATCATTATTATTATCATTATTAATATTAATATTAATATTAATATTATTATTATTATTATCATTATTATTATCATTATTATCATCATTATTATTATTATTATTATTATTATTATTATTACTACTATTATTATTTTTATTATTATTTTATTAAAAAAAAGGATGCGCGCAGCTGTCATAAATAGAAAAATAAAAGTTTACATGAAATTGGTGGGGAGCCGAGACCGAGAGAAAATCTGGGCCCGCACCCCCTTAGCAACAACAAAGCTAAGTCTAGTAAAAATATAAGCGGTCAGCCAAGCCCCCGCATCCTGAGATACCGAGAATTTCTGGATCCGCTTGAGCAAGGCAACAGCATCCGAACCCAACTCTCCAAGCGAAGAGAAAGAGAAGGGAAGGAAACCATAACTAGCTGCCGCGCATAAATCCCCATACTTAGCACACTTACGCTGAGCAGCATCAGCGACAACCCGCCCGGTCAAAAAATCGGTCATCCCCATATTATTATTATTATTATTATTATTATTATTATTATTATTATTATTATTATTATTATTATTATTATTATTATTATTATTATTATTATCATTATTATTATCATTATTATTATCATTATTATTATTATTATTATTATTATTATTATTATTACTAGTTTTCTTGCCCGTGCGTTGCACGGATATTAAAATAATGTGTGATAAATTTCACAATAAAAGGGAATATAGACATAGTATATCGTTCATGTTTAAGATTTTTTGTATGCCGCATGACCAACAAATAATTCTCGTTAACATAATATTGACATAAAAATAAAACAGTGTTTGATTAATAAAACACTTTTTTTAGGAAAATAAAACCAATAGGAAGTTTATATATATGATACTTGGACTAATAGTTTTCAGAATTTGTTCATTAATACTTGTTTGTTTTTCAACTGGTCAAGGAAAACAATAATATCTATTCTGCATAATTAACTCAATGATGCAACAAATCTCCTTCTTTCGAATAACAAACATAATTTAATCATTGTTAGATCAAATGGTAAATATTTAAATCATTTAAAGGTAGTTAGAATGTTATATCCCCGGACAAGCTATAGAAGTACGTTTGAATGTGAATCAAATCCCGACACAATACTACGTGGCTAGGGATGCTTATGACCCCATCTCTCTCTCTCTCTCTCTCTCTCTCTCTCTCTCTCTCTCTCTCTCTCTCTCTCTCTCTTTAGCAATAGTCTTGGCCCCCATCTTCTCATTTGAAACAAAATCTTTCAAGCACACCTCTATTTTTATTCCATATTCACACACATGATCTAAAACAATCTCATCTCTTAAAAGATCGATCCTTGTCTCCGAAACTTATCTCAAATTTATCCAACCAAGTGAAAAACTAAACCCCTACTTTTAGAAAAATCCACCATCCCATGGAAATTAACCCTTACTCAAGACAATGTCTTTTTTTTAGAAAAATAAAATCAATATAAAGTTTATATATATGATACCTGGGACTGAGGGTTTTTAGATTTTGTTCATTATTACTACCTGTTTGTTTTTCAATTGGTCAAGGAAAACAATGATATCTACTTTGCATAATCAACTCAATGATGCAACAAATCTCTTTTTTTAGAATAACAACCATAATTTAATCATTGTTGTTTCAAATGGTAGTTACTTAAAAAACATTTACAGGTAGTTAAATATTATATCTCCCGGTCAAACTATAGACGTAACTTTGAATGTGAACCAAATTCTAACGCAATACTACATGGCTGGGGCTGCTTATAACACCCCACTATAACAATAGTCTTGCCCCCCATCTTCCCATTTGAAACAAAATCCTTCACACAGACCCCTATTTTTCGTCCTTATTCACACACATGATCTAAAACAATCTCATCCCTTGAAAGATCGATCCTTGTCTTTGAAACTTATCTCAAATTTATCCAACCAAGTGAAAAACTAAACCCCTACTTCTAGAAAAATCTACAATCCAATGGAAACTAAACCTTGCTCTCGACAATATTGTTAAAATTAAGATTTTACTTTTATTTGGATTGATGGGGACAAGATTAAGTTTATCAGTATGATCTTTTGAGGTTTCTTGTTATTATTCATGTTATCTATATGTTTTAATGCAACTGATATTTTGATGATAAATAACCTTATTTATTATCACTATCCTCATTAAACTCACCACCCTCCATGAATGCACCCTCCCTCCACCCCACTAATTTACCCGCAAAATAAAACATCAGCCACTGTGATTAGTTCTTACTGCTTGAAACAACCTTCAATCCACTACCACTATCACTACCTTTCTGCCACGTTTTACATTTAAGAAGTCATAAATCACATTCAGCTCCATGAAACACCAATCTTTACTCTAGATGATATGAATCCTCGTCTCCCTTATCGAAGACAAGTTATTTCTCCTTCAACAAAAAAAGTTTAAGAAGTAATCTTCCCTCTTATCTCTCTCCCATCTTTATCATTTTTATAATTAATATTCTTCACTTAAAATGTATAAATTTAAGCAAGTTCAAATAAGTTAGTTAAAAGTTATAAATCACAAATTGTACGAAACAATATAATTATTTTTTTAATTAATAGGAAATAAATGTCATAAACTTCATGAGAATATTAATGTGGTAGAGAACTATAGAAGAGTTGGCAAGTACGTGACCCCCTTTTAGGTTTAAATTGTTTCATTTATTTTTATATTTTTGCCTAAAGGTGGTTAAAGTATCGTATTATACAAGTATCTTATTATACATGACGAATATGTCTCACCCTTCCCCAATTCGTATCTCTCCCTAAATTATAGTGATGATGTGCTCAATTTAAACACACAAAAAAAAAAAAAAAATTATAGCATCAACAATAATTAGTTTGCTCCATATAATTGAATAGTACCGTTTTTTATGCATGTAAATTTGTCAGAAGAAAAGCTTGAGAGAGACGGTTTTCACCATGTTAGGGAAAGACTGCTCTTACCCTTTTATGTGTTTATCATGACTTTTTTTAATGTTGATCGTTGCTTGAATTGAATCTTAACCTTATACATATTTCTATAATAAGTGTATCTAATTTACCTTCAAGTCTCATTCAAATATATTTTATTACTCGTGGTACCATTTTTACTTTAAATTGTAAAACAATCGCACAATAAAGTTTTTTCAAAACATTCACTCATTTGTCATAATATGATATTTCGATTCGCATATTAGCAACAACTTTCTTTATCTTTTAATTTTCCTTGAAAAATAGATATCAAACTTTGTACTTACCACTAATATGTGAATATCTTATTTAAATTTTGATTAATATACTTTTATATAATGACAAATAAATGTAAATAATATAATAATAAATTATCAATAGAAGTTGAAGTGTATTGTGAGAGAAATAACTTTAAAATTAGTAGGAGAAATACATATGACATTTGAAAAATAAATTTTGTATTATGTATAACTAAATATGACATTAGCAATAATAGAAGACGTATGGGCATATTTCAGCTTTCATTTTACTCTTTACATGAGTAAATTCCATGTAGTACGTATTATGCATGCACATTTGTCACAACCCAATTCGGCCTAGGGCCTTTTAGCCTCATAATACCTCATTTTTTAATCGGAAGTTGTCATAAAATTGAATATTATAAATATATCAAATGTTTTATTTTCTTTCTAATTTAATTAAAAGTGAACAAATACTAATGAATAATTCTTTAGTATTAATAAATTGTAGATAATTAATTTATTT